>NC_090251.1:24675444-24707944 GCF_037325665.1 Littorina saxatilis | reverse complement strand
CGACTTAATGTGAAACGTACTTTTTGTCTGCAAGTGTGAAAACTTCAATTGCGACTATTTGTGTTAGAGTGTTTCTCAAGGCGTTGGATTGAACAACAAAACAAAAACTTGAGAAAGGTTAAGTATATAGAATGTTAGTTAGACAAAACAAAACACTCACAACAACTTTGACTTCACAGCAACTTCGACCTGTTGGTATTGTTAAGAAGCGGACAAACGAGATGCCCAACTAGACAAACATTGATGATAATGCATGGTACTGTGACTCAATTGTCTCTTAATTGTTAGTCGCTTTCAACAAAATAATGGGTGTGCATTTTGGTGCAGCTGAGGGAGATGTATACAATGACTGCCATCCAGAGAAATTCAAGTCGTTTTGCGGATGAAAGTCGCTTGTTCAGTGCAATGCTTGTTATTCTCTCAGGTGTCAGGAGATTGGTCGGTTCCGCATAACTCTCTCTTACTCTGTTACACATGTCGTATGCAGTTAGAGCGCTTAATGTCCTTTATTTATCAGAGCGTTAATCCAGGTTTGAGGGAATAGTTGAAGGTACCGTCTGCCCTGTGTAAACGATGATGTAAACCACCACAGATCTGTTCAGGCTTTTACATGAAATGAGAGCATCCCTTCGCTTGGACACATGTATGCGCTCAACAGCCTCTTATCTCCCTTTTGTGTACAGCGGGAATTCTTTGTTGAATAAAATTTTTGCCACATTGATATATATATATATATATATATATCTTATAAATTTATAATGAGAGCGCTGCTAAAAATGCCAAAATGTGCACTCGATCGCTTGTACTTTTGACTTCATTCTATATATATATATATATATATATACATTTTTAAAAACAAGAATTGTAGGTTATTGGAACGTTAAATTCATGACAATACGAAACGTCACATTCACGGTACTTCGACCCAGTAGTCTTGTACGTAGACAGACAGTTATGATACAGATAATGAACTTATCTCAGAATCTTGCAAGAACCTCTCTGGCAAGACGCTGGCGATGTAATGCCACTTTGACTTAGTAGGTATTGACGCTGGCGGGGTATTCTGAATTTTGGAACGTTAGTAGTCTATCTGGTTTTTACATTTAGTCAAGTTTTGACTAAATGTTTTAACATAGAGGGGGAATCGAAACGAGGGTCGTGGTGTATGTGTGTGTGTGTGTGTGTATGTGTGTGTGTGCGTGTGTGTGTGTGTGTGTGTGTGTGTGTGTGTGTGTGTCTGTCTGTGTGTGTGGGTGTGTAGAGCGATTCAGACTAAACTACTGGGCCGATCTTTATGAAATTTGACATGAGAGTTCCTGGGTATGATATCCCCGGACGTTTTTTTTCATTTTTTCGATAAATACCTTTGATGACGTCATATCCGGCTTTTTGTAAAAGTTGAGGCGGCACTGTCACACCCTCATTTTTCCATTAAATTGATTGAAATTTTGGCAAAGCAATCTTCGACGAAGCCCGGGGTTCGGTATTGCATTTCAGCTTGGTGGCTTAAAAAATAATTGATGAATTTGGTCGTTAAAAATCAGAAACTTGTAATTAAAAAATAATTGTTTTTAAACGATTCAAACACAATTTCATCTTATTCTTCGTTATTTTCTGATCCCAAAAACATATACATATGTTATATTTGGATTAAAAACAAGCTCTGAAAATTAAAAATATAAAAAAATTTATTAAAATTAAATTTCCGAAATCGTTTTAAAAACTATTTCATCTTATTCCTTGTCGGTTCCTGATTCCAAAAACATATAGATATGATATGTTTGGATTAAAAACACGCTCAGAAAGTTAAAACGAAGAGAGGTGCAGTAAAGCGTGCTATGAAGCACTTCGCAATCGCTACCGCGCCAAACAGGCTCGTCACTTTCACTGCCTTTTGCACTAGCGGCGGACTACGTTCAGTTTCATTCTGTGAGTTCCACAACTTGACTAAATGTAGTAATTTCGCCTTACGCGACTTGTTTGATTTCACTTTGACATAGATGTCAGTAGCGAAACTGATTTCACAAGAATGTCCCGCTCTGAACACTGAGACAGCGGACAAGCTGTTGGTGTTTGGTATATTTCCAAGTGGAAGGGTGCCATGATCATGACTCATACAGAAGCCATGGCTGATCTATGGTTGGTACAGTACATGATCGTTTAGACGAAAAGGACGACATCTTTGAGTTAGAGGTGATTCCAATTATCATCAAAGAAAGACGATGTGAATCAGCGATCGCATATCATTGTATTTGAGCGACGGTGTCTGAGAGGGTATCTGGGTATCTGGGTTTTGATTCGGGAAATATTTTGAACAGCTTTTGAGAAATGTTTTTTTTATTTTTTTAATTTTTATTCATGTTGATATTTTGTATCGATGTTTAGTTTTTTTGCAATGCTGTGTACTGTTGTTAAAGGTATGTGTTCACTTTTTGAGCCATAGCAGTATTCTCATTCACGCTGTCTTCCTCTTTTTCAACAATCTGAACTTGGGTTTTAAGATTTGACTAATTTTTGGAATTGCTGATAAGAAGTATGTCGTATAGCAAACTGATGTGTGTGTGTGTGTGTGTGTGTATGTGTGTGTGTGTGTGTGTGTGTGTGTGTGTGTGTGTGTGTGTTTTAAACACGAAACTTAACTCAAAATGCGAGATTTAGTGTCTTTATGTCTGCCTCACTGCTGAGTATTAGTGAAACACTACTTTATTTGTTTTTCATTAAGTGTCTTTATGTTTGCCTTACTGTTGTATATTATTTTAGTTTGGCAGCTCAGTGTGTTCTTGAACTCAGTCGTGTTTTGGTCAGTGTTTGGACAGTGCAAACCATCAGGTTATTTGTTTGTACACATTGATTAGACACGGCTTTCTTGTGCCCTAGTTGTGTAGACTGAGGGTTTTGCAATGTTGTAATACTCTATCTCTCCCTCACTCTCTCTCTCTCCCTCACTCTATCTCTCCCTCACTCTCTCTCTCACTCTCTCTCTCTCTCTCACTCTCTCTCTCACTCTCTCTCTCTCTCACTCTCTCTCTCACTCTCTCTCTCTCTCACTCTCTCTCTCACTCTCTCTCTCTCTCACTCTCACTCTCTCTCTCTTTCTGTCTGTCTGTCTCTGTCTCTCTCTCTCTCTCTCTATCCCCCCCCCCCCCCTCTCTCTCTCTCTCTCTCTTTTTTTTTTACAGTTGGTGTTTTTCGAGTTGTGGTTTTTCACGCAGCCCGTTCATGTGAAATCGTGTTTGATTCAAAATAAAGTCTTGAAACACGCCAAGCGAAAAGAAAGAAAGAAAGAAAGAAAGAAAGAAAGAAAGAAAGAAAGAAAAGGAACGAATGAACGAAAGGATGATTTGGTTTTATGTCTTGCTGATGGAAGACAATATCCTTTTCAAAATAAGGTGTGCACAGAGCCTCTAGGCTCTGCCATGAAAAACAGGCCGGGTGCCCGGCGGCGAAGGGAAGGGGGGGGGGGGGGTCATGTTTCAAGATAGACAGACAATGTCAAATCGATAGAAATTAACAATATTACTCAACTGCTATGTTTCTATCACATCGACACAGTAACAATCTGGAACAGCGCAATGTCACGTAGTGGCAAGCAAACACAGCAAACAAATCAAACTGTTATCGGCTTTTGATTGGTCTGCAGAGTGTGACGTCATCAGCAATGGATCTGACATCCAGAGAAAGGGGGAGAGAGAGGGTAGGGGGGGGGGGGGGGGCGGGGCTAGGTATGGGTTGGGGGTTGCTACACGGCCATAAAGGCTGAAGTTAGTTTCTGCGGCGCTGTTGCGTGGAGTGCGTGCTTGTGGCGTCCTTCCTACTCATGTCTTCACGAACAGCGCTGTTGTGGGTTATTGTGAGTGGGTTTGTTCTTACCGTTGCTGGTAAGTAGATACTGTTCATGGCTGGATACAAAGTATTTGTCCGCAGCATATCCTAGAAAGTTTGTCGCATGCACAATCCCTCATTGCAACTATTATTGTGCTTTGTCGCAATTTGTCACAAATATTGGTTGTCGCAATTTGTCAGAAAATTGTCTGTTGCTCAATGTAGCAAAATCTGCTGTCGCCGTTTGTCGCAAAATCCGCTCTTGCACTTGGTCGCAAAATCCGCCTTCCTTGTTGAAAGCATTCATCATGATTCCCCAGCCTTGCTGTATAATTATTCTCTTGTCATTATGTTGTGATTTGATTTGAACAGTTTGTTGCTGGGTTGTTGACGTGTTTTTTTTCTTTTTTTTAATGAAGTGATCGACCAACGGAAAAATGCACATGCGTTATGTATATGAGAGTTGTATTTGATATGTTTTCCCTTTGTAGAGTTAAACTGTGTTATGGACCTATGACACAGCATTAAAATGTGCATACATACAAACAGTAGGTCCATTTCTTTGGGCACTATATTGAACATAATTATGGTACAACCTTGACATCTGTTATGCTAAATAAGGGTTGCAAGATGATGTTTTTTCATAAAGATCGAACAGCTTGACAAACAAACAAAATCAAAGTAAAAATCAAAAAGCCTGGTTCCCAAATTTAACTTAGCAAAAAAATGATTGCAACAAATGTCCTACCCCAACTAAAACATCAATGTCATTTTGGTTCAAACTTTTACACTTTGCTGTGTAGATGCTCTTTGGATCAAAGATTTATTTTACCGGGGTCACGTGACCGCCGCCCAAATAAGGCGGGGCACCCCCCCCCCCCCCCATCCAATCGACCTGACGAATGCGTAAGGTGCCAATTAAGGATTAGGGGCAGAGATGGCACGGCAAATAAGTTCTGTTTTTTTTTAAAGGCTTTTCACTTTTTTCTTTTACAGGTGCTCGATAAAAACAAAACTCAGAAAATGTGTCTTTTGTCCTATTAAGTAATATTTAAAAAAACTTATGGATCAGAATTGACGTTTTTTGCGACTTGTCAGGGTAAAACATGTAGTTAATGGGACTCATTCATCTTCCAGAATAATAAAGATAGAATTTTGAAGTGTGTTTTATTTCACTCTCAGTAGGCCCCTAGATAACGTAACAAAGCAACTGTTTGTTATATTTATGAAGAGATTTTGTTCCCTGTGTAAATATCACAGGCACAAAATATGTTTGGGGGAAAAGGCAAGTTTTTGTACTTTGACAGAACTTCAGAAATGATTCCTCAAAAATCATAGAAAGTCTCTCTGTTAATAAGGTAGAGACATCATTTCTGATGGAAAAAAGTAAGAAGATTAAACAATTAGTCACGAAGATGAATAGTTCCCATTGACGGTGCTCGTGTTCAAAAAACGATTCTGAGAATACAGCGTCAAAAGTGTTAAAAATGGTGTAAAATGTTAATAAAACATTTTGAAAATGATTGCTTTATTGCAAGAAAGAGGTTGACGACGACAACATTATTTTGTACAATGATTATATGGAGTTCAAAGCACCTAAACATGCTGAGAACCCAACTACGTTCTTGGACAACATTTCGTCGAACCATTAGTGGCCTTAATTCAGTATAGGCACCGCTTGGCAGATTTTACATACAAAGGGGAAAGGAAATCAATAATCGACACAGAACAGGTTGTTTAGTTTGGCTATCATGCATATTTTATGTGTCATGCCATTCCTATACTAATGCAGGTGTCGATCGCACGAGCGGTCGAAAACGGAATGTTTTGGCGTAAGGGGTACAATGGCAAAAGCGCTGTATCTCAGCAATGACCGGGTGGATTGCTAGTATTACCATTTTTGGGCACCATGTGACTAACTAGACCAATTACAGAGCTGAACCTAGTATATGAGAGGGAATGGCTTCCGGGTAGGGATACAGAGGCTGGATAGATGGAAGGTCTGGGGGTTCGTAGGGGGTCAAGCCCCCCCCCCCACCCCCCCTCCTCTAGATGCGTATGAAATTTAGCATTTGAAATCGGTATTTTAGGTCTCTGCTTGAGAAAACAAAAATCATTTGTCGGATAAGAGGGGGTGGGGGGGGGATTCTGGTGATGGTGTAAGTTTTCTGTTACGTTATTTTGTTGTTAGTTTGGAGTTCAAAAAGGATGCTTTTGATCATAGTTAATATATAAAGCGCGGATAGCATAGATTCATGCGGTTTGCGCGATATAAGCTGCCATTATAATTATCCAAGCGGAGCGCGGGCGAAGCCCGCGCGTAGCGAGGTAGTTTTTGTTTTCATCTCCCAGCACTGAAATTTTTTTTGCCAAGTGGTGTCTGTCTGTGAACATTGTTCTAGAATTCATCTTTTAGCACAATATTAGCGACACTGTTTGGACAATTCTATTAAAATTAGGCGTACAAACTGATTTTGTTTCGGGGAATCCTCTCAGAGGATCAGAATTTTCATATAATATCATCGGAAGCTGTTACAACGGGAAAATGTGAAACTTTTGTCACTTTTTAACATGGAATTTCATCTTTGAGCGTTTCAAGCGGACTTTAATAAAATAGTTATTTGCGAATTAAGCAGCGGAAGACACTCACCGGTTCAACATGTGTATGGTCATTAAACCTCAAAACATTTCAGTAAGTGGTTTAGACAAACACCTCCGACATGTGAGGGTGACTGGTTTGTAGCTGAAGAGTTTTTTTCTAAAGTGTGTTCTAAATACAAATGACGTACTGGTAATGATGTAATGAGTTGTTCTAATCTTGTTCTTGGAACTCTTGCTGTTCCAAGCTTGTTCTTAGCAAGTCTTGGTGACGAGAACAAAGACTATCAATGAAATCTTTAGAAATAACCTCTGACAACGACGACGATGACGACGACGACGACGATAACAACAACAACAACAAATGACATCGACGACGACGACGACAACAACAACAACAACAACAACAACAACAACAACAACAACAACAAAAACAACAACACGAGAACAACAACAATCACGACAACGAACATGACAACAACAACACCAACAACTACGACGACAACTACAACGACTGGGTTATGATGACATCACCAATGATTTAAAGGCCGTTAAAAAATCGTTAAATCCTATTTCTTCACTGATTCTTATGAAATTTTAAAGGTAGGTTTGTTGTCCCCAACTTATTTTCACTCCATACTTTTCCAGAAGAAAAACATAATTTTGGCAGTTAAAAACCGTTAAATTTCAATTCTTCACCGATATTTATGAAATTTTGTGGGTAGGTTCGTTGTCCCCAACTGATTTTCACTCTATACTTTTCCAGAAGAAAGACATAATTTTGGCAGTTAAAAAACGTTAAATTTCAATTCTTCACCTATCTTTATGAAATTTAGTGGGTGGGTCCGTTGTCCCAAACTGAATTTTAAGACATACTTTTCCAGACAAAAAACCTTATTTTTGGCAGTTAAAAACCGTTAAATCTCAATTCTTCATCGATATTTATGAAATTTTGTGGGTAGGTTCGTTGTCCCCAACTGATTTTCACTCCATACTTTTCCAGAAGAAAACATAATTTTGGCAGTTAAAAAACGTTACATTTAAATTTTCACCTATCTTTATGAAATTTAGTGGGTGGGTCCGTTGTCCCAAACTGAATTTCAAGACAAACTATTCCAGTCAAAAAAACTTATTTTTGGCAGTTAAAAACCGTTAAGTCTCAATTCTACACCGATATTTATGACATTTTGTGGGTAGGTTTGTTGTCAGATTTGACATGATGGCAGAATTGAAAGTGTGAGATATCCTGATGTTTCACAATTTATGCTGCATAATTCAGCCCCATAGGCGCTTGAATTTTAGGTGGAGTTGGGTTTTTTTCAGCCCAAACCAGTAACCCCCACATGGTTTTCATGTCCCTTTCTGAGAGACTTCAAGAAGTTTCAATTTGACGTCATGATTAGCCTGCCGCATTAGCAAGTATGAAAACACGTCATCGATGACACATTTTAAGACAGAGAGAGAGAGAGAGAGAGAGAGAGAGAGAGAGAGAGAGAGAGAGAGAGAGAGAGAGAGAGAGAGAGAGAGAGAGAGAGAGAGAGAGAGAGAATCATGTACACACAGATGGACGACTTCGCTTGGGGTATGTACTGCCCGGCAGTACACATCTACTTTATTATTATTATCCAAGCGGAGCGCGGGCGGAGCCCGCGCGTAGCGAGGTAGTTTTTTTTTTCATCTCCCAGCACTGAAAATTTTTTTGCCAAGTGGTGTCTGTCTGTGAACATTGTTCTAGAATTCATCTTTTAGCACAATATTAGCGACACTGTTTGGACAATTCTATTAAAATTAGGCGTACAAACTGATTTTGTTTCGGGGAATCCTCTCAGAGGATCAGAATTTTCATATAATATCATCGGAAGCTGTTACAACGGGAAAATGTGAAACTTTTGTCACTTTTTAACATGGAATTTCATCTTTGAGCGTTTCAAGCGGACTTTAATAAAATAGTTATTTGCGAATTAAGCAGCGGAAGACACTCACCGGTTCAACATGTGTATGGTCATTAAACCTCAAAACATTTCAGTAAGTGGTTTTGACAAACACCTCCGACATATGAGTGTGACTGGTTTGTAGCTGAAGAGTTTTTTTCTAAAGTGTGTTCTAAATACAAATGACGTACTGGTAATGATGTAATGAGTTGTTCTAATCTTGTTCTTGGAACTCTTGCTGTTCCAAGCTTGTTCTTAGCAAGTCTTGGTGACGAGAACAAAGAGTATCAATGAAATCTTTAGAAATAACCTCTGACAACGACGACGATGACGACGACGACGACGATAACAACAACAACAACAAATGACATCGACGACGACGACAACAACAACAACAACAACAACAACAAAAACAACAACACGAGAACAACAACAATCACGACAACGAACATGACAACAACAACACCAACAACTACGACGACAACTACAACGACTGGGTTATGATGACATCACCAATGATTTAAAGGCCGTTAAAAAATCGTTAAATCCTATTTCTTCACTGATTCTTATGAAATTTTAAAGGTAGGTTTGTTGTCCCCAACTTATTTTCACTCCATACTTTTCCAGAAGAAAAACATAATTTTGGCAGTTAAAAACCGTTAAATTTCAATTCTTCACCGATATTTATGAAATTTTGTGGGTAGGTTCGTTGTCCCCAACTGATTTTCACTCTATACTTTTCCAGAAGAAAGACATAATTTTGGCAGTTAAAAAACGTTAAATTTCAATTCTTCACCTATCTTTATGAAATTTAGTGGGTGGGTCCGTTGTCCCAAACTGAATTTTAAGACATACTTTTCCAGACAAAAAACCTTATTTTTGGCAGTTAAAAACCGTTAAATCTCAATTCTTCATCGATATTTATGAAATTTTGTGGGTAGGTTCGTTGTCCCCAACTGATTTTCACTCCATACTTTTTCAGAAGAAAAACATAATTTTGGCAGTTAAAAACCGTTACATTTAAATTTTCACCTATCTTTATGAAATTTAGTGGGTGGGTCCGTTGTCCCAAACTGAATTTCAAGACAAACTATTCCAGTCAAAAAAACTTATTTTTGGCAGTTAAAAACCGTTAAGTCTCAATTCTACACCGATATTTATGACATTTTGTGGGTAGGTTTGTTGTCAGATTTGACATGATGGCAGAATTGAAAGTGTGAGATATCCTGATGTTTCACAATTTATGCTGCATAATTCAGCCCCATAGGCGCTTGAATTTTAGGTGGAGTTGGGGTTTTTTTCAGCCCAAACCAGTAACCCCCACATGGTTTTCATGTCCCTTTCTGAGAGACTTCAAGAAGTTTCAATTTGACGTCATGATTAGCCTGCCGCATTAGCAAGTATGAAAACACGTCATCGATGACACATTTTAAGACAGAGAGAGAGAGAGAGAGAGAGAGAGAGAGAGAGAGAGAGAGAGAGAGAGAGAGAGAGAGAGAGAGAGAGAGAGAGAATCATGTACACACAGATGGACGACTTCGCTTGGGGTATGTACTGCCCGGCAGTACACATCTACTTTATTATTATCCAAGCGGAGCGCGGGCGGAGCCCGCGCGTAGCGAGGTAGTTTTTTTTTTCATCTCCCAGCACTGAAATTTTTTTTGCCAAGTGGTGTCTGTCTGTGAACATTGTTCTAGAATTCATCTTTTAGCACAATATTAGCGACACTGTTTGGACAATTCTATTAAAATTAGGCGTACAAACTGATTTTGTTTCGGGGAATCCTCTCAGAGGATCAGAATTTTCATATAATATCATCGGAAGCTGTTACAACGGGAAAATGTGAAACTTTTGTCACTTTTTAACATGGAATTTCATCTTTGAGCGTTTCAAGCGGACTTTAATAAAATAGTTATTTGCGAATTAAGCAGCGGAAGACACTCACCGGTTCAACATGTGTATGGTCATTAAACCTCAAAACATTTCAGTAAGTGGTTTAGACAAACACCTCCGACATGTGAGGGTGACTGGTTTGTAGCTGAAGAGTTTTTTTCTAAAGTGTGTTCTAAATACAAATGACGTACTGGTAATGATGTAATGAGTTGTTCTAATCTTGTTCTTGGAACTCTTGCTGTTCCAAGCTTGTTCTTAGCAAGTCTTGGTGACGAGAACAAAGACTATCAATGAAATCTTTAGAAATAACCTCTGACAACGACGACGATGACGACGACGACGACGATAACAACAACAACAACAAATGACATCGACGACGACGACAACAACAACAACAACAACAACAACAAAAACAACAACACGAGAACAACAACAATCACGACAACGAACATGACAACAACAACACCAACAACTACGACGACAACTACAACGACTGGGTTATGATGACATCACCAATGATTTAAAGGCCGTTAAAAAATCGTTAAATCCTATTTCTTCACTGATTCTTATGAAATTTTAAAGGTAGGTTTGTTGTCCCCAACTTATTTTCACTCCATACTTTTCCAGAAGAAAAACATAATTTTGGCAGTTAAAAACCGTTAAATTTCAATTCTTCACCGATATTTATGAAATTTTGTGGGTAGGTTCGTTGTCCCCAACTGATTTTCACTCTATACTTTTCCAGAAGAAAGACATAATTTTGGCAGTTAAAAAACGTTAAATTTCAATTCTTCACCTATCTTTATGAAATTTAGTGGGTGGGTCCGTTGTCCCAAACTGAATTTTAAGACATACTTTTCCAGACAAAAAACCTTATTTTTGGCAGTTAAAAACCGTTAAATCTCAATTCTTCATCGATATTTATGAAATTTTGTGGGTAGGTTCGTTGTCCCCAACTGATTTTCACTCCATACTTTTTCAGAAGAAAAACATAATTTTGGCAGTTAAAAACCGTTACATTTAAATTTTCACCTATCTTTATGAAATTTAGTGGGTGGGTCCGTTGTCCCAAACTGAATTTCAAGACAAACTATTCCAGTCAAAAAAACTTATTTTTGGCAGTTAAAAACCGTTAAGTCTCAATTCTACACCGATATTTATGACATTTTGTGGGTAGGTTTGTTGTCAGATTTGACATGATGGCAGAATTGAAAGTGTGAGATATCCTGATGTTTCACAATTTATGCTGCATAATTCAGCCCCATAGGCGCTTGAATTTTAGGTGGAGTTGGGGTTTTTTTCAGCCCAAACCAGTAACCCCCACATGGTTTTCATGTCCCTTTCTGAGAGACTTCAAGAAGTTTCAATTTGACGTCATGATTAGCCTGCCGCATTAGCAAGTATGAAAACACGTCATCGATGACACATTTTAAGACAGAGAGAGAGAGAGAGAGAGAGAGAGAGAGAGAGAGAGAGAGAGAGAGAGAGAGAGAGAGAGAGAGAGAATCATGTACACACAGATGGACGACTTCGCTTGGGGTATGTACTGCCCGGCAGTACACATCTACTTTATTATTATCCAAGCGGAGCGCGGGCGGAGCCCGCGCGTAGCGAGGTAGTTTTTTTTTTCATCTCCCAGCACTGAAATTTTTTTTGCCAAGTGGTGTCTGTCTGTGAACATTGTTCTAGAATTCATCTTTTAGCACAATATTAGCGACACTGTTTGGACAATTCTATTAAAATTAGGCGTACAAACTGATTTTGTTTCGGGGAATCCTCTCAGAGGATCAGAATTTTCATATAATATCATCGGAAGCTGTTACAACGGGAAAATGTGAAACTTTTGTCACTTTTTAACATGGAATTTCATCTTTGAGCGTTTCAAGCGGACTTTAATAAAATAGTTATTTGCGAATTAAGCAGCGGAAGACACTCACCGGTTCAACATGTGTATGGTCATTAAACCTCAAAACATTTCAGTAAGTGGTTTAGACAAACACCTCCGACATGTGAGGGTGACTGGTTTGTAGCTGAAGAGTTTTTTTCTAAAGTGTGTTCTAAATACAAATGACGTACTGGTAATGATGTAATGAGTTGTTCTAATCTTGTTCTTGGAACTCTTGCTGTTCCAAGCTTGTTCTTAGCAAGTCTTGGTGACGAGAACAAAGACTATCAATGAAATCTTTAGAAATAACCTCTGACAACGACGACGATGACGACGACGACGACGATAACAACAACAACAACAAATGACATCGACGACGACGACAACAACAACAACAACAACAACAACAACAACAACAACAACAACAACAAAAACAACAACACGAGAACAACAACAATCACGACAACGAACATGACAACAACAACACCAACAACTACGACGACAACTACAACGACTGGGTTATGATGACATCACCAATGATTTATCAAATGTTCAGTGTCAAGGCTGTTAAAAAATCGTTAAATCCTATTTCTTCACTGATTCTTATGAAATTTTGTGGGTAGGTTCGTTGTCCCCAACTGATTTTCACTCCATACTTTTCCAGAAGAAAAACATAATTTTGGCAGTTAAAAAACGTTAAATTTCAATTCTTCACCTATCTTTATGAAATTTAGTGGGTGGGTCCGTTGTCCCAAACTGAATTTTAAGACATACTTTTCCAGACAAAAAACCTTATTTTTGGCAGTTAAAAACCGTTAAATCTCAATTCTTCATCGATATTTATGAAATTTTGTGGGTAGGTTCGTTGTCCCCAACTGATTTTCACTCCATACTTTTCCAGAAGAAAAACATAATTTTGGCAGTTAAAAACCGTTACATTTAAATTTTCACCTATCTTTATGAAATTTAGTGGGTGGGTCCGTTGTCCCAAACTGAATTTCAAGACAAACTATTCCAGTCAAAAAAACTTATTTTTGGCAGTTAAAAACCGTTAAGTCTCAATTCTACACCGATATTTATGACATTTTGTGGGTAGGTTTGTTGTCAGATTTGACATGATGGCAGAATTGAAAGTGTGAGATATCCTGATGTTTCACAATTTATGCTGCATAATTCAGCCCCATAGGCGCTTGAATTTTAGGTGGAGTTGGGTTTTTTTTCAGCCCAAACCAGTAACCCCCACATGGTTTTCATGTCCCTTTCTGAGAGACTTCAAGAAGTTTCAATTTGACGTCATGATTAGCCTGCCGCATTAGCAAGTATGAAAACACGTCATCGATGACACATTTTAAGACAGAGAGAGAGAGAGAGAGAGAGAGAGAGAGAGAGAGAGAGAGAGAGAGAGAGAGAGAGAGAGAGAGAGAGAGAGAGAGAGAGAGAGAGAGAGAGAGAGAGAGAGAGAGAGAGAGAATCATGTACACACAGATGGACGACTTCGCTTGGGGTATGTACTGCCCGGCAGTACACATCTACTTTATTATTATTAGTTTGTTTATTTCATAACATGCTTTGTGTTTAAGGATCATATGCGCAGGCCATATCTTATAGGTCAAGAGTCCACGGGAAAAGTGGTTATTTCATAAAAGAAGTGTACAATACTAAACAAAACAAGAAATTCCTCCGATAGGAAAAACACCCCCGTCAAAGGGAAATAACCTCAGTTGGTGGCAGTGAGAATGGTTATTTCCCTTTGACCAACGGGGGTGTCCGTCTATAAGTCGTTGTATAATTTTAATCCACCAATAACTCCCTAACCGTGTGTTTGACTGGTCCCAATCTTTGTAAGGACCGTCTCAGGAATGTATAGAACCTGTTCACCAAGTTTGGTGACGATCGGTCCGTTCATTCTTGAGATCTACTTGCGAACACAAACACACAAACACCGCCACAAACACACAAACACATCGAGTGAAACCTATACACACCCCTATACCGGGGGTGTAAAAACCCGCCCACAGCACAACAAGAATATAAAAGAGAAAGTAAATTTTTAAATAAAAAGGTTTTAAAAAAAACCACAAAAACACACCCGACAACACCAACAGGAAAATGTTATATAGATCGGAAAATGTTAACTGCCAAGTTCAAAAGAATGCCAGAAATGTGATCACAATGAACTGCAAGAGATCTGATAGACGGAATTTATGTACATCGATATCCACAGCTAAGAATAAGTATGCTTTCACACAAGGCAGAAAAGGACCCTAAAATAAAGACAGCACAAAGAAGGAATTATCCTGTGTCACCAAAACTGGCACAATCAACAACGTCAATCGGTAGTTGCAAGTATGTGAATAAAGGCTAGAGTCATCCTTTTATAAAAGGGATACCATTTTAAATCAGATTTGTTTTCTTAACGTTCAAGCGGTGCTTAGGTCAGAAGTAACCAGCAACCAGAGCTTAACACGTGTTCATTTCTAAGATAACGACTTAAACATAAATTTTGGGTTTCGAACTTTTTCACAAAAACACTACTGAAGAAATAACTAAGATCTTTCTTTCTTTATTTGGTGTTTAACGTCGTTTTCAACAACGAAGGTTAGTATCGCGACGAATAACTAAGATTCTACTTTGGATATGTACACACATCAACAATCAAAGGATCACTCCTTAACAAGAATGAAAGAAGAACAAGAAGGACACAAACACAGTTACTTTAAAATGCACCCTCCCCCCACCACACACAGAGACCCACACATACAACCACAAACACGAATACTGGCATGAATTGATTTAATAAAAAGATTCCTATTCCGGACAGGAAACAGTATGTTGATTCTTATTCTTGGTCTCATCTAACTTTACAGCCGTGGCCGATTCGCAGCAGTGAGCAGAATAGGGAAGGATAATGCCTGTAAATACGTTTGTTTGTTTGTTTGTTTAACGCCCAGCCGACCACGAAGGGCCATATATCAGGGCGGTGCTGCTTTGACATATAACGTGCGCCACACACAAGACAGAAGTCGCAGCACAGGCTTCATGTCTCACCCAGTCACATTATTCTGACACCGGACCAACCCCCAGTCCTAGCACTAACCCCATAATGCCAGACGCCAGGCGGAGCAGCCACTAGGTTGCCAATTTTAAAGTCTTAGGTATGACCCGGCCGGGGTTCGAACCCACGACCTCCCGATCTCGGGGCGGACGCCTTACCACTAGGCCAACCGTGCCTGTAAATACGTACCTGACCGAGTGGTAAGTGCGCACAATTCAACCCCCCGGCTAAAATACAACCATTAATCAATGAGACATAATCAATCAAATGTTTCTTACTTTGGGCACGACATTTCAGACAGCGAGTGATAAATAAACATTGCAACTTTTACTTTTCGTATTGTTTCAATCACCCCCGGAGTGCATCCTGTGTCCACAGGAATATACAAAAGGCATTTATCAACTCCAAATTTGTTCAGTGGCTTTACAACCAAGCAAAAGGTGTACTTCGTCTTTATAAAAACATTGCTCACAAAAAGGGCATGAAAAGTCAGTATTTGTGTCTAGAGTACTTCTTCTTCTTCAGCGTTCCAGAATTTTTCTAGTTACGTGTGAGCTCGTTTGCCCATTTCAGCTTCACTCCGCTTTCGGTGAGTAGGCATGCTGGGTATTTTCGTGTTTCCATAACCCACCGAACTCCGACATGGATTACAGGATCTTTTCCGTGCGCACTTGGTCTTGTGCTTGCGTGTACACACGAAGGGGGTTAAGTCACTAGCAGGTCTGCACATAAGTTGACCTGGGAGATCGGAAAAATCTCCACTATTAACCCACCAGGCGGCAACGTCCGGGATTCGAACTCACGACCTCCCGATTAGGAGGCCGACGTCTTACCACCACGCCACTGCGCCCGTCTGGAGTACTGAAGCGCAATGTTGTGTACCGTCATATCCGAAACACCTAATCGAAATCTGATGGTGGTCGATTTTAGGGATTGGTTTGGCACACATCCAATAGATGATTGTTCAAATGCAATATTCATGTATGTACGAGCGTATAATACTGAAAACCTTTCACGATCTTACATTCTATCATTCTGCACTAACTTTCAACAAACAGAAACGCGCTCTGTAAATACAAGTGAAACCAGTTCAAAATTCGGCCTCTTTGAGTAATCCATACAAAATCCAAACCAAACATTTGTAAAACAATTAATGCGATCGAAAAACAGACACCCAAAAAATGTTCCATTATCATGTGAATGCAAAAAACATAGTATGGGCTGTTCAAGGCAAATACCATTGGTCATTCTCACGAGTCGTAACCAAAAGAGGACTGTGTTTACTTTGCATTCCAGCCTAATCGGGATGCTTCCAGATTCTCCACTCCATGGTTGTTGGGAGGTTTCAGACATTCAGGAGCTTTCTCAATGCAAACAAATGCGCGTTTTTAATCCAAAGCAACCCATTCAAGGAAGGATGAGTTTCAAGGAAATAGATAAAAATAATAATAATAATGGACGCTTCTCCACAGCTCGAAGCGCTTTACAAGTTCAATTTACAAGTTCAATCAAAATCACAACACGATATATACAACTAATACACTTGTCTCGGATGAAACGGAAAATACTCATCAAAGAGCACATATACATGTTTGCATAAAATACAAAGAATCACATTTTTTCGCAGCTCAGCACAGTGCACAGTCAAAAAACACGCAAACAAACACATACAACAGACACATGCTTACAACAAGCACACATGCACAAAACACACACACACACACACACACACACACACACACACAAACACACACACATACACACACACACACACACACACACATACAACAGACACATGCTTACAACAAGCACACATGCACAAAAACACACACACACACACACACACACACACCGGGGGCCGGGGGCCGGGGGCCGAGGGGGCCGTTTAGGTCTCCTGGTGGGGATCTGGGTGCGTTGCCCCCAGAAGCTGAAGCATTTTGGCCTTGTAAAAATAAATTTAACCCCCTCTGGTAACAGATAAATTGTGCATATTTTTTTTCTTCAAATTTTGTTTGCTTTTGCGAAAATCCACGAAAACGCGGAGATTTTTGGATTGCCTGAATCCTCACGTGACCGTTCCCATATGTCTGAGCTATATTGGAATATAGGCTTAAAGATGACATTAAACATTTAAAAGTGTGTCCGTATCGACCTATCCCGATCTACGTCATCACTTTGTGCGTTGCCGCCCCTGGAGGGTAAACACTGGCGGGTGATGCAGTGTCCACTCTCCGCATGGTTGAAAGCGAGTCGCGTCAGTCTATTCAGTTTCATTTTCTCACCATGACGAACGATTGCTGTGTCAAGCATTGTTCGAAACGAAGTACTAGGGATCTTGGGATCTCTTGCCATAGAATTCCGGCAGTTATATTCAACAATGGCTCCAAAATACGCGAGTTGACAGCCAAAAGGAGAAGGCTTTTGCTCGCCCAAACCAATCGAAAGACGATCACGGACAAAACAGTGAAACCCTGGATACGTGTGTGTTCACGCCACTTTGTGAACGGTAAGCATATTTAAAAGTGTTCAATGGTTCACATACACTTTATTATTGATCTTTCTAGGCAAGTGAGAAATTGCAGCTGCCCATTATCACTGGCAACCTGGCTGAACAAGTCTGCCATTTTTGAGAGCCTTCAGAGTTCAGTGTTGGATGGCTTTTAGTCTATGATAATCTACGGCTTGTGTTCAGTTCTCACATGATACAAATTTCATACCATATGAGATGTAAAGACTGGGACTGTATTTGTTTTTATTTCCTGCATCACATTTACTTGGAAAAAACCCAAAAACAAAAACAACAACTTTGCCCTCCACACCCCCCAAACAGAAAACACCTGTGGAGGGACATGCCCTTCTTCCAGAGGAAAAGATTGGAGTGTTTCACAGTTTGTTTTGTTTATATATAAATTGTACAAGTCAAGTTTTAGTGAAGTTATTATTACATTTTCACTTGATTTTGATGACAGGAAAACCTGCTGAGTTCTACCGAGATGATGCACCCAGCCGGATCCCAACTTTGCACCTTGGCTACAAAAGTAAAAGTGCATCTACTGATGTGGACCGGTTCGAAAGGAAACAGAAGAGACAGCAACAGAGACAAGGACATTACCACAACGGTATGCACTAAATATTACACATAAAACATTTCATTGTTTATCTTTAACATCATTTTTACAGCCACAAAAAAACTTATGTTTTTGAAAAAATCTCGCCTTTCGAAAATGCAATTTTCAACTTTGGCAAATCTGGCATTGTCATGTATGATGTCACTACCTTCGTGTTTAGATTCTTGATGTGGTGCGGGAAATTAAAAAGTAAACACTTTTTAAAGGAAATGCTATTGTTACTATGTCAGTAAGTGCACAGTTTTCAAGGGGACTATGCGCTTAGATACAGTTTCAAGTTTTTTCACAACCAAAAAGAAACGTTTATTTAAACTTGAGTTAAAAACAACCAAAATCATTTCAAAGCTGTATGATCACCTAAACATAGAATTCATTTCAAGTAAACAAAATGTCATGTGTATGTTAACTGTTATGGTTCTTACTTTTGCAGTTCATGCTGATGACAGTGATGACACCACTGACAGTGATGCATCTGTGAGTGATGTTGAAGGGGATGCTGATTATGGGCTTGATGAAGTGGCCTCTGATTTGCAACAAAGTGTGGCACAGGAAGTCCATACTGACTTTACCATCTCTTATCTAGAAGCCATGGAGTCTGAGCTACAGATTCTGAGAACAGAAAACCTTACTCTACGCATGAAACTGAATGCCGCCACCATGTCAGATGACTCTTTTTTTTGTAATGAAGATGGGTCTCGAGATGATGAGAAGGTGAAGTATTACACAGGCCTGCCATCTTTTTTGACTCTTGCTGCTTTGGTGTCATTCCTCACGCCTCACATTTCTAGTGGACCCAGATCGATCACAAGCAAATTTCAACAAGTGCTGATTGTCCTCACTAGACTGAGATTGAATCTGCCTGGACATGTTGTTGCTGATTTGTTTCGTATTTCTGACAATTCAGTGTCACGCATATTTCTCAAGGTACTGGATGTCATGTATGTCAGGATGATGCCACTCATCTCGTGGCCGGACAGAGAAAGTTTGCGAAGAACCATGCCATTTAATTTTAAACCAGATTTTGGCAACAAAGTTACTGTTATCGAGACTCCTTCAAATCTGCTTGCCAGGGCACAAACATGGTCCAGCTACAAACATCACAACACCATCAAGTACCTGATTGGCATAACACCACAAGGAGTTGTGTCATTCATTTCTGAAGGTTGGGGCGGGAGAACCAGTGACAAATGGGTAACTGAAAACAGCACATTTTTGGACAATCTCCTACCAGGTGACCTTGTTTTGGCTGATCGTGGGTTTAATATCAATGATAGTGTTGGACTGATGTGTGCTGAAGTTAGAATACCAGCTTTTATCAAAGGTAAAAAGCAACTATCTGCTTTTGATGTTGAATCAACCCGCAAAATAGCACATGTCCGGATTCATGTTGAAAGGGTGATTGGTAACATCATTCAAAAATATGCCATTATTGATTCTACCATTCCAATCACTATGTTGACTTGTGCCGAAGGTGCAACTACGACCACTTTGGACCAAATTGTCACAGTGTCTTGTGCTCTGGTAACTATTTGTCCATCCGTTGTTCCTTTTGATTAGTAGTTTTGTTCACAGTAACTTTGTACTAATTGTAGTGATGTGCATTTGTTTTCTTCTCTGAATGTTTTTGTGGTAAAGCAATTCTCATTGAAAATAAAATGGTGACTTTGCAAGTCTGGTGACAACATTATTGTGCATTCTGTCCATATATTTCAAAGTGTTTGTGCAGAACTTAGTTCTCTCTCTCTCTGAAGCAAGAAAAAGCGAAAAACAAGAAGTTTAAGGTGGCTTTCTAATTTACGCATCAACAATCATAAACAAACAACATAGATGCATGAAACTAGCTTTATTGCTTAACCAAAACAAAACGGCAACACTGCTTTCTTTCAAAAACTCATGAAACCAAAATGGCACTTTTGCAGCCATATACATGTATGTCATAGTGCAAAACAATAAACAAGAAAAATCAGCATAACGCAAACCAAAAAATAGGCATACATTTCTTTTTTGTGTGAAAATACACAAAATCAAATGCAACTTTCTTACAAGGAGTCATGTCGTAGTGCAACACATTCAGTAAACAGCCATGAGACAAACCATAAAAATTAATGGTGAAGTCATGTGCTTCTGCTACAATGCTAGTAATTCACAATATTACATGCTTACCAAAGAAGAAGAAAAAATAATTAGTAAGCATATTAACCCTTACACTGGTGCAATTATGTAACACATGTTACATAGCCACTGGTGAATTAACAGAGAGAGAAACGGTCATATAGGTTTTCGCATCCATGGGAGGTAATCGGAACCGACCAAACAGACTGAGCCAGTAGCGCGTCATATGTCGTGACAACCAGGTGACAGTATACGTAAAGTAGCGCGACAACCAGCCTAAGGATTAACTGAACTCCAAAAGTCCAACACCTATAACCGTTGTTGACTCAACACTTTGGGTTTAGATTTGCCTGTGCGCCTGAACTCGGGCAACTGCCTACAGTCTGGACAGTACCATTGGCCTTTTGGTGCGCTTTTGATTCCAACACAGAAGAAATGGAACCACTCAAGCTTGCAATTCTCATTGTCGCATGCAACCATTGCATCTTCTTCTTCCCCTCTCTTACAGTAGCAAAACAGTTTGACAGGGCTGCCAGAACATGTTAGTTGTGCTGCACTTCCCTTGGTTGGCGACAGAGGCAGAGGACATGCTGACTGTGTGTTGGTGGCTGTTGGTGGCTGTGGCCTTGCACGTGAAAACACTTTCCCCACAAGTTCTGGCAAGATTGCCACCTGGTACACATGGGCAAGCTTTTCCAGGGCATCTTGCATGAACTCTGGGTCATATTCCACCTTGACCACCGCAAGATCCTTTGGCGTCCACACAACAAAGTCACAAAACTCAGTCTTGGTAACAGACATCTGAAGCTGCACTTGTGTGTAGTATTCATGCTTCTCCTTCAAGCTCAGTACCCTGTCTCTTTTCTCCAAATAGAATTTGGGATCTTCCAAACATTCTGAAAGTGTACAGGAAGCCTTGGAAGCAGGGCATTTCACCTCAACGCATCCCCGGCCACAGCAGCTGCAGTATCGCACACCGTCTGGTGAGGTACCCAAGAAGGGGAACTGGGCATGAATAAAGAGTCCACACTTGTCCATTTGAAAATGCTTGTGCTGTTTTGAAGCCATTTCTTCATATTCGGACAAGGCGATGTGTTCTTTTTCAATGCCCCACTGCATAGAAGCAGTCTCTTTTCTTGGGCCCTTGGGTCGGCAGACCAGGCTGATGAGACTCATTGAAGGCTTTGCTGGATTGGTGTGGAGTGCTTGGTGCGCCCGTGATGCAGTAATACGCCCGGTCCTGAGCCTGGCCCGGGTCTTTGAATTCCTTTGCGCTCTGGTTTCTCTTTCGGCGATGATGCATTGCTCTTCAGTTACAGAGATATCCACATTTTCACAATGCTGCAGAACTTCACTGTACGTCCTCTGAACCTGTTCTTCATCTTCTAAATCTCCCAGAAATTTTGGCAGTCTCACTGTTGCTTGTTGGTTTTTGTAGTCCGTCGCATACTCTGGAACAAGAGATAGCACAGCCGGTTTCACACCGGTCTTTGAGAATTGAAATGCTTCAAAAAATGAATTCAGTTCATCCTTAGTTGGAGCAGCCACATTGGTTTGTTTTCTCTTTGCTTTGGTGAGAGTTGGGGTTCCGTTGATAAAGCCATCCAAGCGACGCTTCTTAGTTGCAGCTGACGTAAAGTCGATGTCGGCAGCCTTCCTGTAGACAACATCCTTCGTTGGGGGAACCACCCAGCCAGCAGGCACCTGCAATTGAATGAAAATGTTTAGCATTTTGCTACAAATTTGTTTGAAAGATTGTCATGAAAGTAACAATTTCTCGGTCCTGCAAGGGCTCAAATGGCCTTTCCCACTGCTGTATACACAGCAATTAAGCATTCTACGGGAGGGTGTGATCAAAATCCCACAAAGATGTTAATATATTTAAATTATAACGTAGGTGACTCGCGCGGTTGTCAGTGAACTAGAAAATTCTTCAACTTTTAGGCATTTTAAATTATATTAAATGTTTAAAAAAAATGGAGCAGCTCAAAAGTTATTGCACAGAATGTGAACCAAAAAAATCTTTCCGCGTGTTTTCATTTCTGTAATGCTTCACTGTTTGCACAATGTGCAAAAACTTTTAAAAAAAATAGAAGAAAATATCAAAATAACAGAGCTACAAAAGTGAAAACCCACCTGTGTTGGTGTCTGGCTGTCACGAATTCGAACAGATGCATATACAGTGAACAACACTGCCGCGATGTGGCTACAAGACTCCGCAATCCCTGCCATGCAGTTGCAGTGTGCAGTGAGAACAGTCCCATCTTGCTCGATGATCACCCATGGCTTCAACGGCTTCTCACACAGGCTCTGGGAATGGAACACCTGCAAGCAAAAACAACAATGTAAATAATCTATAATAAATCTAGTACTTGAACATTTATCGCCAACACTGTTGCACACATAGTGAGTCACAGTGCAAAAAAACCCACCAAATGAAACCTTCAGCATCAAAGCATGTACATCACATACTGTCAGTGTGCCAAAACCGAACCATGTCATCCAAACAAATACACAGCAATGCCAACCTGGTGTCTTCATAAATCTACTTCTCATACTCAGAGTACACAGCGCTCAAATTTGTCAAGACTCAAAAAGAGTCAAATCAGTCAAAAGGAGAAATCATGCTTGAGAATGTATGTCACATAAGACAGTCACAAAAACACCCCAAATGAACACTGACTTTATGCACACTTTTATTTAATTTCATGATAATGCAAGATTTTACAGTACACTATGACAAAACCTGCTGAAGTGAAGATGGCACAATGCCTTCCCAAAGGTGTAGGCTAAAGTAAAAAGTGGGCCTACTGTGTTGTGTGTTACTGTTTCAGTGTTTGTGCTTACCTCAGCAGTGATGATGGTGTTGTCACAGCCTCTGGGTTTGTGGGCGAACAGTTTTTCACCCATCCTGATGTCTGCTGGTTGTGTGCACCAAGTTGTTTATTCGCTTTAAATGATTTCCTTGTATAATAGCTCGTGCGATGCACCAAATAGTCGGAAATGTCGTCTTGGGCAACAGGAGGAAAAAGACCGACATCGTCACTCCACTGACCATTTTCATACGGATCTAGGCCGCCAACCGCGCTCAATTTCGATTCATATCGCTTTCTGGATACAGAATCTAAAGTATCTACATACTTTTCTTGCGGTTTGACACCGGGTTTTGACATGTTCAAGCGAAAGATTGACAGAAACCACCACTCTCTTTATCATTCGTGTAGACTCGCAAAGTCGCTTTGCCCTCCAGCGTACTACGTCATCAGAACCGGGGGAGCGGAAAGTACACAAACGGGAAACCTCGATTGCGTAATGTCGTCAAGTTTCCGCATAATTCTAAAAAGAATCAATGATTGTAAGCTAATGGACGTTTTCCGATTGTAAATGGGTCAGTTTTATATACGCCCTGTTGGGAAGTTGTATTTCTTGAGAGTGAGACAAGATGAAAACAAACAACAAGTAGCGTAAAGCGAAATAACAACATTTAGTCAAGCTGTCGAACTCACAGAATGAAACTGAACGCACTGCATTTTTTCACCAAGACCGCATACTCGTAGTTTCGTCAGTCCATCGCTCGTGGCAAAGGCAGTGACATCGACAAGCCAGAATAGTGCGGTAATGGTCGCACTGAGTAGGATAACACGCTTTTCTGTATTTCTATTCTTGTTAGCGTACGGGGTTTGTTTTTAATCCAAACATATCATATCTATATGTTTTTGGAATCAGGGACCAACAAGGAATAAGATGAAATTGTTTCGAAATCGATTTCGGACAATTAATTATAATCATAATTTTCATATTTTTAATTTTCAGAGCTTGTTTGTAATCCAAATATAGCATATGTATATGTTTTTGGAATCAGAAAATGACGAACAATAAGATGAAATTGTTTTTGAATCGTTTAAAAAAAATGTTAATGACAAGTTTCCGATTTTTAATGACCAAATTCATTAATTATTTGTTAATCCACCAAGCTGAAATGCAATACCAAAGTCCGGCCTTTGTCGAATATTGCTTGGCCAAAATTTAAATCAATTTGATTGAAAAATGAGGGTGTGACAGTGCTGCCTCAACTTTTACAAAAAGCCGGATATGACGTGATCAAAGACATTTATCGAAAAAAATTAAAAAAAGGTCCGGGCATATCATTCCTAGAAACTCTCATGTCAAATTTCATAAAGATCGGTCCAGTAGTTTAATCAGAATCGCTCTACACCGCACACACACAGATACACAGACACACACACACACACACACACACACACACACACACACACACACACACACACACACACATACATACACCACGACCCTCGTCTCGATTCCCCCCTCTACGTTAAAACATTTAGTCAAAACTTGACTAAATGTAAAAAGACAAAATATATATATATGCACATGGTTTGGGTTTTTTTTTCTGCGCTGAATTAACTTTGATCTTCTCATTTGACACTGCGGGTGATTGGCATATTCCGTGAACCAATCTTCTCCTCGACACACATTTCCTTTACCAGAGTAGAATTCATACTGAAAATGCAAAATAATCAATAACACCGAGAGGTGAATTTCAACAACAAAGAAATAAACTCATTGATTTGCCGGCATGTCTGGCGTGTTAAACCTGCATTATAAGATCAGAGAACAACCATGGAGAGCCTCCGGCGTACAGCAGCCTTCATCAGGGCCTCCGGAGTTGCTGTCTGAGCGAACGACGAAGAAGAAGAAGAAGATCAGAGAACTATCGCAGAATATCCACAACTCAAGGGAATTAAGCAGGACAGAACATACAATGCTGAAAGTCATGAAAATTTAAGAACCAATGTTAAACAACAAAGGAGGTGATCCAGCGTAAGTATGTACACGGGGAAACCAAGCCTATTTCAAAAGGGACAGCATGATAAACAGAGAGAAAAACAAGTCGCGTGAAGCGATATAAAGACATTCAGTCAAGATCAACACCACAAACCAATCATCGCCGAGACTACATTCAGATAGTCTCGGCTAACCATACCGAAGACCGAGACGGGTCACGCTCTCCCCTGCGAAGCACGCGTCCGTAGTACTTACTGAACCTATTTCCTTTCATTCTGAGCATATTTTTAGAGTAAGCATGACATATCTATATATTTTTGAATTCAGGAGAAGATGAGAAATACAATGCAATCAATTTTAAATCTGTTTGCGAAAAATCGATTTTAACGACAACTTTAATGAGCAAACTCATGAATTAATTTGTAAGTCTCCAAGCTGAAATGCAATACCAAAGTCCGGGCTTCGTCGAAGATTACTTGACCAAAATGTCAACCAATTTGGTTGAAAAATGAGAGCGTGACAGTGCTGCCTCAACTTTCACAAAAAGCCGGATATGACGTCATCAAAGACATTTATAACAAAAATGAAAAAAACGTGTGGGGATATTATACTCGGGAACTCTCATGTAAAGTTTCATGAAGATCGCGATCGGTCCGGTAGTTTTCTTTGATTCGCTGTACACACACACACACACACACACACACACACACACACACACACACACACACACACACACACACACACACACCCATACATACATACATACGCCACAACCCTCATCTCGATTCCCCCTCTATGTTAAAACATTTAGTCAAAACTTGACTAAATGTAACAAGTCGCGTAAGGCGAAAATACAACATTTAGTCAAGTAGCTGTCGAACTCACAGAATGAAACTGAACGCAATGCAACGCAGCAAGACCGTATACTCGTAGCATCGTCAGTCCACCGCGCACGGCAAAGGCAGTGAAGTTGACAAGAAGAGCGGGGTAGTACTTGCGCTGAGAAGGATAGCACGCTTTTCTGTACCACTCTTCGTTTTAACTTTCTGAGCGTGTTTTTAATCCAAACATATCATATCTATATGTTTTTGGAATCAGGAACCGACAAGGAATAAGATGAAAATGTTTTTAAATGGATTTGGACATTTTAATTTTGATAATAATTTTTATATTTTTAATTTTCAGAGCTTGTTTGTAATCTATATATAACATATGTATATGTTTTTGGAATCAGAAAATGATGGGGAATAAGATGAACGTAAATTTGGATCGATTTATAAAAAAAAAAATTTTTTTTTACAATTTTCAGATTTTTAATGACCAAAGTCATTAATTAATTTTTAAGCCACCAAGCTGAAATGCAATACCGAAGTCCGGGCTTTGTCGAAGATTACTTGACCAAAATTTCAACCAATTTGGTTGAAAAATGAGAGCGTGACAGTGCCGCCTCAACTTTCACGAAAAGCCGGGTATGACGTCATAAAAGACATTAATCGAAAAAATGAAAAAAAAACGTCTGGGGATTTCATACCCAGGAACTCTCATGTCAAATTTCATAAAGATCGGTCCAGTAGTTTAGTCTGAATCGCTCTACACAGACACACAGACACACAGACACACATACACCACGACCCTCGTCTCGATTCCCCCCTCTACGTTAAAACTTGACTAAATGTAACAAGTCGCGTAAGGCGAAAATACAACATTTAGTCAAGTAGCTGTCGAACTCACAGAATGAAACTGAACGCAACGCAACGCAGCAAGACCGTATACTCGTAGCATCGTCACTCCACCGCCCGTGGCAAAGGCAGTGCCAGTGGAATTGACAAGAAGAGCGGGGTATTCGTTGCGCTGAGAAGGATAGCACGCTTTTCTGTACCTCTCTTCGTTTTAACTTTCTGAGCGTGTTTTTAATCCAAACATATCATATCTATATGTTTTTGGAATCAGGAACCGACAAGGAATAAGATGAAAGTGTTTCTAAATAGATTTAAAAAAAAAACAATTTTGATAATAATGTTTATATATTTAATTTTCAGAGCTTGTTGTTAATCCAAATATAACATATTTATATGTTTTTGGAATCAGAAAATAATGAAGAATAAGATGAACGTAAATTTGGATCGTTTTATATAAAACATATTTTTTATTTTCCGATTTTTAATGACCAAAGTCATTGATTAATTTTTAAGCCACCAAGCTGAAATGCGATACCAAAGTCCGGGCTATGTCGAAGATTACTTGACCAAAATTTCAACCAATTTGGTTAAAAAATGAGGGCGTGACAGTGCCGCCTCAACTTTCACGAAAAGCCGGATATGACGTCATAAAAGACATTTATCGAAAAAATGAAAAAAACATCTGAGGATATCATACCCAGGAACTCTCATGTCAAATTTCATAAAGATCGGTCCAGTAGTTTAGTCTGAATCGCTCTACACACACACACAGACACACATACACCACGACCCTCGCCTCGATTCCCCCTCTACGTTAAAACATTTAGTCAAAACTTGACTAAATGTAAAAACGCACACACACACGGGTGACCCAGTGCAAAGTCGGCTTCGGGAGCCAAGAATCGATGTGGAGTATAACAATCGGCAGTAAAGGCATTTTGAACAAAAATGATCACAGTAGGTCATGATTGTGTAGGTGATAATGTATTTCGGTAGAAGCCGGGAAGTCAGCCATGCTGTTAATTAAACGCATTAAAACAGAGATGAACAAAGTAGATCATGTGTACGAAATGGTTACTCAGGTACAAAAAAGTCAGCCACGGCATCAAAGGCAGTAAAACAGAGATGAACTAACCACGCCATTTGTACGCGATGATTCATTCAGGCAGAAGAAATTCAACCGTGGTAGTGACGGCAGCACGTGATGTATTCGTGATGACACATTCAGGTAGAAGTAATTCAACGTGGCAGTAACGTCATTTAACCACGTCATACGTACGTGATGACGCATTTAGGTTGAAACTCATGTGCAATACATAAGAGAGGCAGCATGCTTCAGATAACGGCTATTAACATTTGTTTTCGGTTTGAATGCTTGACTAGTACCCCACCGTACGGAACTGTCTTTGGAATGTTAACAGAAATTGATCTGATTTTGTTTAACTGAACCATGAGCTCGTTATAATCATAAACCCAAAATATTTCTGTTGTCACATCTTTATTTCCACAAACTTTTATTTTTAATAGGCTATAATATAATGAAAGCTATCTTTCTTTGTTCTCAATGTTTTTTTAATAGCCTCGGCATGGATGGAACACACCGGAAGTTGCTACGTGGTGCATGAGACCACCACGTCGAAAGACGCAGCGGAAGTGACGTGTGCATCGCTAGGTGGCGCTTTAACGGAAATAGAGTCGCTGGGAGAATTCGTGGCGGTCAATGATGTGCTACAGGGATTGAAAGACGACATGTGGGTTGGACTGCAAAACAATGACAATTCTGGTGTGTATTTAAAAACGTTGTTAATCTTCTCATGGGGGGAGAGAGAGAGAGAGAGAGAGAGAGAGAGAGAGAGAGAGAGAGAGAGAGAGAGAGAGAGAGAGAGAGAGAGAGAGAGAGAACTCAGAACTCAGAACTCAGAACTTTATTACATAAGGATAAAGGTTTTAGGCTTAGCCTAATCTTCCAACCTGTCCTTGGAACATATACAGAGAATAATTGTAAACGAAAGCAAAGACTGCGCACATACACACACACACATCCACACCCACGTATACACACACACATGCACACATAAACACACACACACACACACACACACACACACATGCACACACACACATGCACACACACACACATGTGTGTAGGTGGTTTTACCGACAAATGGGGACGATTGTCACTGGAGAGCAGTCAAATGGGGACGCTTCCGACAAACGGGGACGTCCCCATTTGTCGGCCCGTGCGACCCCATTTGACTGGATTTGAGCAGATTGAGCGACCCCATTTGACTGCTTCCTAGCATCCCTGTGGACAAACGGACTGGATTTTCACACAGATTCATACACATATTTTAGCTCTGCACTTTGTGGTCTGCTCAACTAAACCATGTGATTTTTATTATGTGACTTCAAATGACTTTACAGTAACTGCTTTCATCAGAATTCAGTTTCTATTCAAATGCAGTCAAACTAAAACATTTATTTGAATTAAAAAAAAAGTTATTGCATTTAATATATTTTATTAAGAGTATTTTGAAAGAGTTCTGATTATTTGATCACGGTTTTTTTTTGTATTAAAACAAAAACAAACACAGAAACATATACATTCCTGTAAAAAAAAAATGATTACAATTATTTTGTTATGAGATTTATTTTAGGTTAATTCGAAGTGTTGTGTCTCATTATTACATCTTTTTTGTCGTGTTTATTGCAATTTTTATTTATTTTATTCATGTAACCCTAGTTTTTTTTAAAAATAAATATTAACTTGACTTGACTTATTGCGAAGTATGAACCGCGTAGAGGGAGCAAAGGAGGGAGGGAGAGAGAGAGGTACGGAGGAAGGGAGGGAGAGAGAAAGGTACGGAGGAAGGGAGGGAGAGAGAGAGGTACGGATGAAGGGAGGGAGAGAGAGAGGTACGGAGGAAGGGAAAGAGAGAGGTACGGAGAAAGAGAGGGAGAAAGAGATAGAGGGAGCAAATGAGGGAGGGAGAGAGAGATGTATGGCGGAAGGGAGACAGAGAGAGGGGGCAAAGAAGGGAGGGAGAGAGAGAGGTACGGAGGAAGGGAGAGAGAGAGAGAGGGAGCAAAGGAGGGAGGGAGATAGAGAGGTATGGAGGAAGGGAGAGAGAGGCAGCAAAGGAGGGAGGGAGAGAGAGAGAGGTACGGAGGGAGGGAGAGAGAGAGGGAGCACAGGAGAGACAGATGGAGAGAGAGGTAAGGAGGGAGGGAGAGAGAGATGGAGCAAAGAAGGGAGGGAGAGAGAGAGTTACGGAGGGAGGAAGAGAGAGAGAGGGAGCAAAGGAGGGAGGGAGAGAGAGAGAGCAAAGGAGGGAGGGAGAGTGAGAGGTACAGAGGAAGGAAGGGAGCGAGAGAGGTACAGAGGAAGAGAGGGAGAGAGAGAGAGAGGGAGCAAAGGAGGGAGGGAGAGAGATAGGTAAGGAGGGAGGGAGAGAGAGAGGGAGCAAAAGAGGGAGGGAGAGAGAGAGGTACGGAGGAAGGGAGAGAGAGAGGGAGCAAAAGAGGGAGGGAGAGAGAGAGGAACGGAGGAAGGGAGAGAGAGAGAGGGAGCAAAAGAGGGAGGGAGAGAGAGAGAGAGGTACCAAGGAAGGGAGAAAGAGAGAGGGAGCAAAGGAGGGAGGGAGAGAGAGAGGTAAGGAGGGAGAGAGAGAGGGAGAAAAGGAGGGAGGGAGAGAGAGAGGTACGGAGGAAGGGAGGGAGAGAGAGAGAGGGAGCACAGGAGGGAGTGAGAGAGAGAGGTAGGGAGGGAGAGAGAGAGACAGAGGGAGCAAAGGAGGGAGGGAGAGAGAAAGGTAAGGAGGGTGGGAGAAAGAGAGGGAGCAAAGGAGGGAGGGAGAGAGAGAGATACGGACGGAGGGAGAAAGAGAGAGGAAGCAAAGGAGGGAGGGAGAGAGAGAGAGGTAAGGAGGGAGAGAGAGAGGGAACAAAGGAGGGAGGGAGAGAGAGAGATACGGAGGAAGGGAGGGAGAGAGAAAGGTACGGAGGAAGGGAGGGAGAGAGAGAGGTAGAGAGTAAGGGAGGGAGAGAGAGAGGTAAGGATAAAGAGAGGGAGAGAGGGAGGTACGCAGAAAGAGAGTGAGAGATAGAGGGAGCAAAGGAGGGAGGGAGAGAGAGAGGTATGGAGGAAGGGAGAGAGAGAGAGAGGGGGCAAAGATGGAGGGAGAGAGAGAGAGGTACGGAGGAAGGGAGAGAGAGAGAGGGAGCAAATGAGGGAGGGAGATAGAGAGGTATGGAGGAAAGGAGAGAGAGGGAGCAAAGGAGGGAGGGAGAGAGAGGGAGCACAGGAGGGAGGGAAAGAGATAGGTATGGACGAAGGGAGAGAGAGAGGGAGCAAAGGAGGGAGGGAGGGAGAGGGGTACGGAGGAAGGGAGAGAGAGAGGGAGAAAAGGAGAGAGGGAGAGAAAGGTACGGAGGAAGGAAGAGAGAGAGAGAGAGAGAGGGAGCAAAGGAAGGGAGGGAGAGAGAGAGATACGGAGGAAAGGAGGGAGAGAGAGAGGTACGGAGGAAGGGAGGGAGAGAGAGAGGTACGGAGAAAGGGAGGGAGAGAGAGAGAGGGAGCAAAGGAGGGAGGGAGAGAGAGGTACGGAGGAAGGGAGGGAGAGAGAGGGAGCAAAAAAGGGAGGGAGAGGGAGAGGTACGGAGGAAGGGAGGGAGAGAGAGGTACGGAGAAAGGGAGGGAGAGAGGTACGGAGGAAGGGAGAGAGAGAGAGAGAGGGAGCAAAGGAGGGAGGGTGAGAGAGAGGTATGGAGAAAGGGAGGGAGAGAGGTACGGAGGAAGGGAGGGAGAGAGAGAGGGAGCAAAGGAAGGAGGGAAAGAGAGAGGTACGGAGGAAGGGGGGGGGAGAGAGAGGTACGAAGGAAGGGAGGGAGAGAGACAGGTACGGAGGAAGGGAAGGAGAGAAAGAGGTACGCAGAAACGGGGGGAGAGAGAGAGAGGGAGCAAAGGAGGGAGGGAGAGAGAGGGAGCAAAGGAGGGAGGGAGAAAGAAAGGTACGGAGGAAGGGAGAGAGAGAGAGGGAGCAAAGGAGGGAGGGAGAGAGAGAGGTACGGAGGAAGGGAGAGGGAGAGAGGGAGCAAAGGAGGGAGGGAGAGAAAGGGGTAAGGAGGAAGGGAGAGAGAGAGATGGAGCAAATGAGGGAGGGAGAGAGAGAGACGGAGGGAGGGAGAGAGAGAGGGAGCAAAGGAGAGAGGGAGAGAAAGGTACGGAGGACGGAAGAGAGAGAGAGGGAGGAAAGGAGGGAGGGAGAGAGAGGTATGGAGGAAGGGAGAGAGAAAGAGAGGGAGCAAAGGAGGGAGGGAGAGAGAGAGATACGGAGGAAGGGAGGGAGAGAGAGAGGGGTATGGAGGAAGGGAGGGAGAGAGAGAGGTACGGATAAAGGGGGGGCGAGAGAGAGAGGGAGCAAAGGAGGGAGAGATAGAGAGAGGTACGGAGGAAGGGAGGGACAGAGAGGGAGCAAAGGAGGGAGGGAGAGAAAGGTATGGAGGAAGGGAGAGAGAGAGAGGTACGGAGGAAGGGAGAGAGAGAAAGGGAGCAAAGGAGGAAGGGGGAGAGAGGGAGCAAAGGAAGG
>NC_090251.1:24669497-24675244 GCF_037325665.1 Littorina saxatilis | reverse complement strand
TAAGGTGCCAATTAAGGATTAGGGGCAGAGATGGCACGGCAAATAAGTTCTGTCTCTTTGAAAGGCTTTTCACTTTATTCTTTTACAGGTGCTCGATAAAAACAAAACTCAGAAAAGGTGTCTTTTGTCCTATTAGGTAATATTTAAAAAACTTATGGATCAGAATTGACGGTTTTTTGGGACTTGTTATGGTAAAACATGTAGTTAATATGGGACTCATTCATGTTCCAGAATAATAAAGATAGAATTTTGAAGTGTGTTTTAGTTCACTCTCAGTAGGCCCCTAGATTGCGGCCCTATGCTCCACAGGGAGTCTACAGGAATAAGTCAAGTAAGTCAAGGCCCCTAGATAACGTAACAAAGCAATTTTTTGTTATATTTATGAAGAGATTTTGTTCCCTGTGTAAATATCACAGGCACAAAATATGTTTGGGGGAAAAGGCAAGTTTTTGTACTTTGACAGAACTTCAGAAATGATTCCTCAAAAATCATAGAAAGTCTCTCTGTTAATAAGGTAGAGACATCAATTCTGGTGGAAAAAAAGAAAAAAGTAAAAAGATTGAACAATTAGTCACGAAGATGAAGAGTTCCCATTGACGGTGCTCGTGTTCAAAAAACGATTCTGAGAATACAGCGTCAAAAGTGTTACAAATGGTGTCAAACTGTTAATAAAACATGTTCAAAATGATTGCTTTGTTGCAAGAAAGAGGTTGACGACGACAAAATTACTTTGTACAATGATTATATGGTGTTCAAAGCACCTAAACATGCTCGTCCTGATATGGCTCTACGTGGTCGGCTGGACGTTAAGCAACAAATAAACAAACAAACAAACCTAAACATGCTGAGAACCCAACTACGTTCTTGGGCAACATTTCGTCGAACCATCAGTGGCCTTAATTCAGTATAGGCACCGCTTGGCAGCTTTTACATACAAAGGGGAAAGGAAATCAATAATCGACACAGAACAGGTTGTTTAGTTTGGCTATCATGCATATTTTATGTGTCATTTTTGTTTGTTTGTTTATTTGTTGCTTAACGTCCAGCCGACTACGCAGAGCCATATCAGGACGAGGAAGGGGGGGATGAAGGGGGCCACTTGTCAAGCGATTCCTGTTTACAAATGCACTAACCCATTACTTGTGTCCCAGCAGGCTTTAGTAAAACTAAATTAATACCTACTGGAAGATTACCAGTTTCCAGTATGTTAAAATAGGCTTAACCTATCTACTGCTGGACTTACATCAGAACACTAACAGATTAAACTATACATGAATCGCGAGACAAGCGACAAGAGAAGAGATTTTTGGAAAAAATACAGGTGAATGAGCAAGAAGGCAGAAAAAAGAAAAGAATTCATGAAGAAAAAGAGAGCATGACAGGAAAGAGGAACCAAAAATCTACCTAACAGCAAACTAGAAAGCTCCTGCGGTTCCAAAAACAGGAGGGGCCTTTAATTTCATAACCGCAGTGCCCCACTGCGGGACTTTATGTGTCATGCCATTCCTATACTAATGCAGGTGTTGATCGCACGAGCGGTCGAAAACTGAATGTTTTGGCGTGAGGGGTGCCATGGCAATAGCGCTGTATTTCAGCAATGACCGGGTGGATTGCTAGTATTACCATATTAGGGCACCATGTGACTAACTAGACCAATTACAGAGCTGAACCTAGTATATGAGAGGGAATGGCTTCCGGGTAGGGATACAGAGGCTGGATAGATGGAAGGTCTGGGGGTTCGTAGGGGGTCGAGCCCCCCCCCCCACCCCCCCTCCTCTAGATGCGTATGAAATTTAGCATTTGAAATCGGTATTTTAGGTCTCTGCTTGAGAAAACAAAAATCATTTGTCGGATAAGAGGGGGGGGGGGGGGGGATCTGGTGATGGTGTAAGTTTTCTGTTACGTTATTTTGTTGTTAGTTTGGAGTTCAAAAAGGATGCTTTTGATCATAGTTAATATATAAAGCGCGGATAGCATAGATTCATGCGGTTTGCGCGATATAAGCTGCCATTATAATTATTATTATTATTATTAGTTTGTTTATTTCATAACATGCTTTGTGTTTAAGGATCATATGCGCAGGCCATATCTTATAGGTCAAGAGTCCACGGGAAAAGTGGTTATTACATAAAAGAAGTATACAATACTAAACAAAACAAAAACGCCCACAGCACAACAAGAATATAAAAGAGAAAGTAAATCTTAAAATAAAAAGTTTTTAAAAAAAAACCACAAAAACACACCCGACAACTCCAACAGGAAAATGTTATATAGGTCTGAAAACGTTAACTGCCAAGTTCAAAAGAATGCCAGAAATGTGATCACAATGAACTGCAAGAGATCTGATAGACGGAATTTATGTACATCCACAGCTAAAAATAATTATGCAATACACAAGGCAGAAAATGACCCTAAAATAAAGACAGCACAAAGAAGGAATTATCCTGTGTCACCAAAACTGGCACTATCAACAACGTCAATCGGTAGTTGCAAGTATGTGAATAAAGGCTAGAGTCATCCTTTTATAAAAGGGATACCATTTTAAATCAGATTTGTTTTTCTGAACGTTCAAGCGGTGCTTAGGTCAGAAGTAACCAGCAACCAGAGCTTAACACGTGTTTATTTCTAAGATAACGACTTGAACATAAATTTTGGGTTTCGAACTTTTTCACAAAAACACTACTGAAGAAATAACTAAGATTCTACTTTGGATATGTACACACTCAACTCAACTCAACTCAACTCAAATTTATTAATCCATATGGAAATTATATTGTAACAATACTCATTTCCAATCAAAAGAATAAGAATGCATAATAAAAAATAAAAACATCATAAGAAAATAAGTGAGTATGATTATTATGAGTATGATCACAGTCTCACTAACGCAAACAGTCATCCGTCACTGAAGTCAAGTCTGCCAACACACAACTCACTCACACAATAACAACAGCAACAGCAATACAATTTAACAAAAACCATAATTCCAATAACAAAAAGACGTCAAAGAGTCCACCTCCACATCCACGCACACACAAGGTATACAAAGCACCACATGTCGACTAGAACACCGCACATTTGAACTACGGTAATACAGTTACTAAACATACATACATTACAGATAACCCAGCAACAGAGTAAGTAATAATTATGACAGAGAAACATGATAGAGGCCTCTAACATGTGATTGGTTGAAAGCATGGATAGCTCTGGGAACAAAAGAATTGCGGAAACGTGACGTTCTAGCAACCATAGCCCTCAGTCTACCACTCCTGTCAATGCGTCGAGAGTCAAAGCAGCACCGCCCACATCAACAATCAAATGATCACTCCTTAACAAGAATGAAAGAAGAACAAGAAGGACACAAATACAGTTATTTTAAAATGCACCCTCCCCCCACCACACACAGAGACCCACACATACAACCACAAACACGAATACTGGCATGAATTGATTTAATAAAAAGATTCCTATTCCGCACAGGAAACAGTATGTTGATTCTTATTCTTGGTCTCATCTAACTTTACAGCCGTGGCCGATTCGCAGCAGTGAGCAGAATAGGGAAGAATAATGCCTGTAAATACGTTTGTTTGTTTGTTTGTTTAACCCCCAGCCGACCACGAAGGGCCATATCAGGGCGGTGCTGCTTTGACATATAACGTGCGCCACACACAAGACAGAAGTAGCAGCACAGGCTTCATGTCTCACCCAGTCACATTATTTTGACACCGGACCAACCAGTCCTAGCACTAACCCCATAATGCCAGACGCCAGGCGGAGCAGCCACTAGATTGCCAATTTTAAAGTCTTAGGTATGACCCGGCCGGGGTTCGAACCCACGACCTCCCGATCACGGGGCGGACGCCTTACCACTAGGCCAACCGTGCCTGTAAATACGTACCTGACCGAGTGGTTTAAGTGCGCACAATTCAACCCCCCGCAGGGGTCGACACTAACTTATTTGGCCTGGGGCCACACTGGCCCCAGAGATGGAAATTGCTGGGGCGGAAAACAAAAATCTGGGGCCCACTCTCAGTATTCACGTGCGGCAATGCATTGGTTTTTTTTTTACATTTAGTCAAGTTTTGACTAAATGTTTTAACGTAGAGGGGGGAATCGAGACGAGGGTTGTGGTGTGTGTGTGTGTGTGTGTGTGTGTGTGTGTCTGTGTGTGTGTCTGTCTGTCTGTCTGTCTGTCTGTCTGTCTGTCTGTCTGTCTGTCTGTCTGTGTGTGTAGAGCGATTCAGACCAAACTACTGGACCGATCTTTATGAAATTTGACATGAGAGTTCCTGGGAATGATATCCCCGGACTTTTATTTCTTTTTTTCGATAAATACCTTTGATGACGTCATATCCGGCTTTTTGTAAAAGTTGAGGCGACACTGTCACACCCTCATTTTTCAATCAAATTGATTGAAATTTTGGCAAAGCAATCTTCGACGAAGGCCGGACTTCGGTATTGCATTTCAGCTTGGTGGCTTAAAAATTAATTAATGACTTTGGTCATTAAAAATCTGAAAATTGTAAAAAATAAAAAAAAATAAAAATTATAAAACGATCCAAATTTACGTTCATTTTATTCTCCATCATTCCCTGATTCCAAAAACATATAAATATGTTATATTTGGATTAAAAACAAGCTCTGAAAATTAAAAATATAAAAATTATGATCAAATTTTTTTTAAATCAATTTAAAAACACTTTCATCTTATTCCTAGTTGGTTCCTGATTCCAAAAACATATAGATATGATATGTTTGGATAAAAAACACGCTCACAAAGTTAAAACGAAAAGAGGTACAGTAAAGCGTGCTATGAAGCACAGCGCAACCGCTACCACACCAAACAGGCTCGTCACTTTCACTGCCTTTTGCACTAGCGGCGGACTACGTTCAGTTTCATTTTGTGAGTTCCACAGCTTGACTAAATGTAGTTATTTCGCCTTACGCGACTTGTTTCATCGTACTGAAGCCAGGGAAATTCTTTCAACCATTTGACATTGAAATTACGGCAGCGCTTCGCGCTATTGGCTGCATCGGCCGTCTCCTTTTTTCGTTTCTCTCCACCCTGTTCTTCATCTTCATTTCCATGTCTTTTTACACTAGGGATGTGTCGCCACATTTTGCGTTTGGCATTTGAAGGCGATACTTATTTCTCACGCTAAAGAGCGCAATCTGGGAGTTATTTCTCTTGCGGCATTGTCCTTCGACGATTTCAATGGTTTTTTTTTTTACTGCGGCATTGATCGTAACGCAAACTTCAGTGACGACTTTGACTGGCGATTTTTAGTGATTGGCTCTGGCATTGGAATTTTCGGTTTGTCATTGTCAGTAGGAATTTATCCTGGGGCGGAGTGGGCCCCAAGCTTCGGCAATGTTTGGGGCGGAACACAAAACTCTGGGGCGTTCCGCCCCCCGCCCCCGCTAGTGTCGAACCCTGCCCCGGCTAAAATACAACCATCAATCAATGAGACATAATCAATCAAATGTTTCTTTCTTTGGGCACGACATTTCAAACACTCACTCACTCAATGCCCGTCACTCCTATCAGGGTATGGGCCGCCAACATTTCAAACAGCGAGTGATAAATAAACATTGCAACTTTTACTTTTCGTATTGTTTCAATCATCCCCGGAGTGCATCCTGTGTCCACAGGAATATACAAAAGGCATTTATCAACTCCAAATTTGTTCAGTGGCTTTACAATCAAGCAAAAGGTGTACTTCGTCTTTATAAAAACATTGCTC
>NC_090251.1:24654497-24664497 GCF_037325665.1 Littorina saxatilis | reverse complement strand
CGTGAACAAATTTGATTGCAACATTTTATACAGAAAGTAAATTTCAATGATTCTGGCTCAGACTTCTAGATCTGTTATGCAGTGTTTTGGTAGTGTATCTGCTTTTCTGCTATGAAGCTCATTTGGAGTGATACGCTGATCGAAGTGGGGTACCCTATGTGGGACATCAGCCGTATGCAGATTACGCCTCAGAACACTCTCGCATTTCACAAAGACAACAATAATTTGCAACATTTCAAGAACTGCATCAGTTTTATTAGATACTATTTCAACAAAAACAGCACAAACACGACTATTATCAACAACACAGAACGGGAGGTAAGTCTTCAAAGACGCACCAAGTGTGCGTTCCCATTTTTGGACGCCATTTTTGCTAGCATTTTCACAGTAAATCTTAATATTTCCATATCTATTGAATGATTTTGATATTTTCTTTGATTGTGCCGATTCTCCTATCTCTCTGGCATGTACTGGGTGCTTTGTGACCAGTTTCTCCCCTAGACTGTATTGAAAAAAAGCGTCCGTGTGAGCTGACCCCCACTTGTGACCAGTAGCAAAGAACAACTCATATATGCACATGTTTTTTTTTTTTTTTTTTCTGCGCTGAATTAATTTTGATCTTCTCATTTGACACTGCGGGTGATTGGCATATTCCGTGAACCAATCTTGTCCTCGACACATATTTCCTTTACCAGAGTAGAATTCATACTGAAAATGCAAAATAATCAATAACACCGAGAAGTGAATTTCAACAACAAAGAAATAAACTCATTGATTTGCCGGCATTTCTGGCGTGTTAAACCTTGATTATAAGATCAGAGAACTATCGCAGAATATCCACAAGGGAATTAGGCAGGACAGAACATACAATGCTGAAAGTCATGAAAATTTAAGAACCAATCTTAAACAACAAAGCAGGTGATCCAGCGTAACACGGGGAAACCAAGCCTAATTCAAAAGGGACAGCATGATAAACAGAGATAAACAAACAAGTCTCGTGAAGCGATATAAAGACATTTAGTCAAGATCAAAACCACAAACCAATCATCGCCGAGACTACAATCAGATAGTCTCGGCTAACCATACCGAAGACCGAGACGGGTCACGCTTGCCACCACGAAGCACGCGTCCGTAGTACTTACTGAACCTATTTTCTTTCATTCTGAGCATATTTTTAGAGTAAGCATGACATATCTATATATTTTTGAATTCAGGAGAAGATGAGAAATACAATGCAATCAATTTTAAATCTGTTTGCGAAAAATCGATTTTAACGACAACTTTAATGAGCAAACTCATGAATTATTTGTAAGTCTCCAAGCTGAAATGCAATACCAAAGTCCGGGCTTCGTCGAAGATTACTTGACCAAAATGTCAACCAATTTGGTTGAAAAATGAGAGCGTGACAGTGCTGCCTCAACTTTCACAAAAAGCCGGATATGACGTCATCAAAGACATTTATAACAAACATGAAAAATTGTGTGGGGATATTATACTCAGGAACTCTCATGTAAAGTTTCATGAAGATAGGTCCGGTAGTTTTCTCTGATTCGCTGTACACACACACACACACACACACACACACACACACACACACACACACACACACACACACACACACACACACACACACACACACATACACACATCCATACATAGACCACGACCCTCATCTCGATTCCCCCTCTATGTTAAAACATTTAGTCAAAACTTGACTAAATGTAAAAACGCACACACACACGGGTGACACAGTGCAAAGTCGGCTTCGGGAGCCAAGGATCGATGTGGAGTATAACAATCGGCAGTAAAGGCATTTTAAACAGAAATGATCACAGCAGGTCATGTGTAGGTGATAATGTAGAAGCCGGAAAGTCAGCCATGCTGTTAATTAAACGCATTAAAACAGAGATGAACAAAGTAGATCATGTGTACGAAATGGTTACTCAGGTACAAAATAGTCAGCCACGGCATCAAAGGCAGTAAAACAGAGATGAACTAACCACGCCATTTGTACGCGATGATTCATTCAGGCAGAAGAAATTCAACCGTGGTAGTGACGGCAGTTAACCACGTGATGTTTTCGTGATGACACATTCAGGTAGAAGTAATTCAACGTGGCAGTGACGTCATTTAACCACGTCATACGTACGTGATGACGCATTTAGGTTAAAACTCATGTGCAATACCTAAGAGAGGCAACATGCTTCAGATAACGGCTATTAACATTTGTTTTCGGTTTGAATGCTTGACTAGTACCCCACCGTACGGAACTGTCTTTGGAATGTTAACAGAAATTGATCTGATTTTGTTTAACTGAACAATGAGCTCGTTATTATCATAAACCCAGAATATTTCTGTTGTCACATCTTTATTTCCACAAACATTTATTTTTAATAGGCTATAATATAATGAAAGCTATCTTTCTTTGTTCTCAATGTTTTTTTTAATAGCCTCGGCATGGATGGAACACACCGGAAGTTGCTACGTGGTGCCTGAGACCACCACGTCGAAAGACGCAGCGGAAGTGACGTGTGCATCGCTAGGTGGCGCTTTAACGGAAATAGAGTCGCTGGGAGAATTCGTGGCGGTCAATGATGTGCTACAGGGATTGAAAGACGACATGTGGGTTGGACTGCAAAACAATGACAATTCTGGTGTGTATTTAAAAACGTTGTTAATCTTCTCATGGGGGGGGGGGGGGTAGAGAGAGAGAGAGAGAGAGAGAGAGAGAGAGAGAGAGAGAGAGAGAGAGGAAGAGAGAGAGGGAAAGAGAGAGACAGAGAGAGAAACAGAGGGAGAGAGGGAGATAAAGAACAAGAACAAGAACAAGATTTTATTCCTTTAAGGCCTTAGCCCCTTTCGGAAGGGGGCTGGTTACACAAAAGTAAAGCGTGTGTGCAGCAGCAATCCACACACGCGTCGTTTCAAGTGAACAGAAGAAAAGACAATGTATAATCACAAAATACTAATGCTTAAACAGTATTTTCTAAACATTTAAATGAAAAATACAAGAACGTAGCTACATTGCAAAGTATAGTTTCATTTTTCACAGACAACAACAGTACAAGTAGTGGGGTAGTACAAGTTTGAAGTTCGAAGGACATCTACAAAATTTTGCTTGAATAAATTGACGTCTTAGATTTTCCAGTGACAAGCCAGTATAGTTAAGTAGCTTATGGCGCTCCACATGAAAGCCCGTTCAGAAAGTGACAAGCCAATATATCGCTGTAGAGTAAAGCGCTTTACAAGCAAGCGCGCTTTTATCTTTTTGTCCACTTTCTGAGCGTGTTTTTAATCCAAACATAACATATCTATGTTTTTAGCATCAGGAAATTATAACGATAATGTGCCTTTATCATTATCACAAATCTAACAAAAACACACACTCACAAAAACAAAAACAAACAGAAAAAATGTCTTTTGAAATCTTCAACCGCTCCCTCCAGGCAAGTTTGCGTGGACCACATCAGGCACAAACCCTGAAGCAGGGATGTGGAGGCAAGATGAACCGAACCACACGGGTACCTGCGTGCGACTGGTGAAGTATTTCAACGACTCTGTGGTGGCCGACCCGGAGGTCTATGAACTGGCCGATCACCCCTGCTCCTCGCTATACAAACCCTTCTGTGAAAAACCGGCCTGTGAGTTGGCATAAGTTTCGTGAAGGCCCTCGTTTCGTTTGTGGATGTGTGCATTTGTAGGTGTTGTATGTATGTGTGTGTGTGTGTGTGTGTGTGTGTGTGTGTATGTGTGTGTGTTTGTGTTTGTGGGTGTGGGTGTGAGTGTGTGTGTGTGCGTGAGTGTGTGTGCGTGTGTGCGTGTGTGTGTGTACGTGTGTACGTGTACGTGTGTATGTGTATGTGTGTGTGTATGTGTGTGTGTGTGTGTGTGTGTGTGTGTGTATGTGTGTGTCTGTTTGTCTATCTGTTTTTCTGTCTGTGAGTCTGTTCGTGTATTAATGTTTTGCTTTTTGTTGTTGTCGTAGTACTTGAATGACTATGTATAGGGCGAGGAAGCTCAGAAATGTTGACCGATCGTGCAGTTGACTTAGCAAAACTTGGGTTGATCTTACTTTCGTCACATTCAGCCTTGCTTTTGTTTCAGCTCCGGCTATATCCCACAGCCAGAAACTGTCTACTCTTCCAGAAAGCCTGTGTCTTGTCAGCAGTCACGTCACTTCCGGTAAGCTGGAATGCGCACAAGCGTGCGCACAACTCCTCACTTCCTGTTACGTGTACTCCTTCCACAAGCCAAGTGGAGTGTGCGAGTTTCATCGACTGACCTTCACCTGTGCACACAGCACAGCTTATCAAGCCGGGACCGTGTACTACCAGATTACTCGAGCTTGCAATTAATGTTTGACCGCAGGTAAGCATGTCATTGTCTCTGGTTTGCTTCATAATTGTTGTTTTTGGACACGTACACTTGAATAAACTGTCATGATAACTACTTAGCGTTTGACCGCCGGCAAGGCATATATCATGATTCTGGTTTGTGTCATAGTTGTGGTCTTTGGAGAATATACACTGAGATATACTGTTATGAAAACTTATTAGCGTTTGACCGCCGGCAAGGCATGTCATTTGTCTCTGGTTTGCTTCATAGTTGTGGTTCTTGGAGACATACACTTAGATATACTGTCATGATTACTTATTAGCGTCTGACCGCCGGCAAGGCATGTCATTTGTCTCTGGTTTGCTTAATAGGTGATGTTGGTTTAAACAAGATTATATTAAAGAAATACAGGGTGGCATGTATATGCGATACAGACATTTGTGACCACACAACAAGCTAAGCTTATATTAATTAAGTGTGGTTATAAATATGTACATCTAGATAGGACATATTATTTCACGTGATGTCAAGGTCAGAGAATTGCTCATACCCTTATTAGAAATGTAAAACAGACAATATACATTTTTTACAACAAAAGAAGAAAAAATATAACAAAAGAATTATCGGGGAGATATGAGTCAGTAAGGTGGGTATACAGGGGAGGGGGGGGGGTCAGAGAGACGATGACTGTCACAGACTTGCCAATTACATGTTTCTGCAGCAGCAATAATTTCGTCCAAAGTGTTGTCCAAACTAATTAAGCTGAGGTTATTCACTCAAGCTTGACTTTCAGTAAAATCGTTAAAAAACATGACCTACCAATAATCAGATACTGGATCATTAACATGGTGACCACTCGGTAATCAAAATCTATCACTTAACCTTATAAAACTATGTACCTTTTCGAATATTTCAATGTTTTCGGTAAGACGTAGGTTTGGCAGACCAAATAATAAACATTGTACATGTTGATGATCATTCGGTAATATGTGTATTGTTAGCCTTCGGACATCATCGTATTTGCTACAAAATAATAAATAATGTTCAACATCTTCATTACGATATCCGCACTCACAAGTCGGGTTATCACTTAAGTGGCGTTTCATCATATCATCATTTAAATCGCTCATTTCTAATCTTAATATACAGTGTATAATTCCTTCTTTTCTCTTACCAGGTGATGTTCTTGGAGACATACACTGAGATAGGCTGTCATGATAACTACTTAGGGTTTAACCGCCGGCAAGGCATGTCATTGGTTTCTGGCTTGCTTCATAGTTGTGGTTTTGGAGAACACACTGAGATAGGCTGTCATGGTAACTACTTAGGGTTTGACCGCCGGCAAGGCATGTCATTGGTTTCTGGCTTGCTTCATAGTTGTGGTTTTGGAGAACACACTGAGATAGGCTGTCATGATAACTACTTAGGGTTTAACCGCCGGCAAGGCATGTCATTGGTTTCTGGCTTGCTTCATAGTTGTGGTTTTGGAGAACACACTGAGATAGGCTGTCATGGTAACTACTTAGGGTTTGACCGCCGGCAAGGCATGCCATGTGTTTCTCATTGGCTTCATAATTGTGTTTTTGAGAATATACACCAATATGAACTTGGCTACGATAACAAAAAAATGTTTTAGTGTTTAGCTTTTTTTTTAAGGATGCTCTCATTCGATGTACAAGCTTAGCCAGATATGTGCTGGTATGCACAATAGCTTACTCGGGAAAGAATGCACAGGAACAACTGTTTAAGCAAGAACTGACGTAGGGGAAGGGCTCCTAATATGGACCACTTTTTGTTTCATGCTGATAACTAGCTTGTTTTCTTGCGAAGAAGTTTCATTTTGTGTTTGGTAGTCCTTCTCTCTTAGGTTAACCGTGAGGCCAAATTAGAGTGAAATAGCTTTGATAGATATTCAGCAAAAATTAAATACAGAAAAAAATCACAAATGGTCCATATTAGGGGCCTGGGCGCCTAATATAGACCAGAGAAGCGGCCTTCGCGAATCACTGTAAAAAGCCCCCTATACTTCAAAATAACATGATACAACTTAGTGTACAAGTCAGACTAATCAAAATATGCTTTAGATTTATCTGTTTCGGGTTTATGAGAGCATTATTTGAAGCACACCAGGAAACTAAAGAAGCTTATCAAAAACAGAGTGAAAATAAGTGAAATTATCAACTTTCACGAACATTTTGTTATATTTTTTTTTAAATCTCGAAGGCTAGTTATAGGTTATTTCCAGCAAGCTTCTTAATAAATTAATGAAAATAGCCTTTAGCTTTTATTTTCTTCGATTTGTTGAAGGTGGTCCATATTAGGGGACTCGCATATACTTTGAGATTTTGCTATTATTTTTTGTTTGCAGTAGAAACTCTGGGTCAACACTGCTAAAATTTAACAAATACAGTCTTAGCTGTCATATATAGCAATTTGTGTGTGATAAAAGCCTTGGCTGTGGACAGAAACGAGTCCGTTTAGGCGGCAAATTTAGAGTGAACGCTGCCAAAAGTGAAAAAAAGAGAAAAAGCCTAACGGTTTTGAGATTTGTGTTTCTGCAACTGTTTTGACATGTGCAAGTTATCCAGAGAGGGTGAATACAGCGAATAAAACTTGTTTGAGCGCTCTAGCGCCGTTAGTTTGTCAGAACAGGAGGTGGTCCATATTAGGAGCCGGTCCATATTAGGAGCCCTTCCCCTACGATCGTGAGCGCCTTATAACCCGCTGTCAGTCAAGCCATGAGCAGGACTTTCAACGCGAAGAAGAGAACAAGAGAAACACTGCTGGAACTCGGTTGTTTTTGACGGGGAAAAGAATTGCAGATCGGCAAGCGTTAATAGAAAGTTTTTTTTGTAATTCTGTCTAACAATTCCATGTTTAATTTGTTCTCAAGGGCCTCTTTTTCTATGCTGTTTTTTTTTTGGTGTAGCTCAACTTTTATTTTATTTTCTGTTGGTTAAGTGCAGAAAGGTTTTTACGGCAAACTCTGACGCGTAATGATTTGCTAATGAAACAGTTGAATCAATTGATGTTTGTTAAACTGCATTTATTGTTTGGCTGGCAAGGTTTTTAACGTCGCGGTACTCATAACACTTGAAATCATTGTGGTCTGCAAAGTCCATTGTCATCTATTGTTTTCTCCTACAATTATGCCGACAGGCAAAAGTTCAACATTGGACAATCCAATTGTCCAGTAAACGTCCTATACACTTACCTTTATGGTTTATGGGTTTTTGCGACTTGCATCTTTGACACATTTGTTTGTTTGTTTATTTTTCAAGCTTGAGTCAGACTTGTTTTTTGCGCTTTCTTTTGGTCAGACAACTGGGCACCCCTTTGTTTTGTTTATTTGTTTCCTGTAATTTTTGTATGGTGCGTCTCTTTTGTTTTGGATGTTTGTTTTACTCTTTTGTTGTACGTGCTAGTTTTCTTCTTTTTTTAACCTTTGTTTATTTCCCTTTAGTTTTGTTATGCTTGCTTCTCGTTTGTTTGCTTTTAACTCAAAACTGTCAATCGACAGGGTGGTTTCTCTTTGTCAGCCAGTCATCCGAAAGGAACTCTGTATCACTGCTTCTTTTTTGTCTTCTTTTTAATCTTTTTTCTTCTCTTTTTTTTTCTTTCTTCTTTTTCTTTTTTATATATATATATTTTTTTTTATTAATATTTTGTTTCTCTTTATTTTTGTTTAACTGTTTTTCATCCTCTCTTCTCTTGCTTGTTCCGACGCTTGTTCCTTCTCCCAGTATGCTCCCACGCCGCCCCGTCCCAGCACTCACTGCAACATCCACCCCTCAACTTCGTTCCGCCGCCAGACTTGTTTTTTGCGCTTTCTGAGTCAACCAGTGTTGGTCAGACACCTGGGCACCCTCACAATCGCACTCGTGAATGTACAGACACTCCAGGGAAGGATGTCAGGCCGCTGCGGTAGACTACCCTCGGATAGACCACAGGGTCTGGCTCCATAAGAAGCCTAGAAAATGAGTTCCGTTGTCTCAAAAAGGGTACAATGATTTGACATCAAATTGTCTCATGACATGGTATGTGTAGTCAGAAACAAAAATGTTCTCACATTTAGTATTGCACATTCTCTGGAAAATTGCAACATAAGGGGGGGATAATCGCCCAGTGTCAGTCACAAAGAGACAGTTGCCGAAATCAATTTTTATTCATTTTAAAATAATTTGTTTTACAAAAACCTTGGTTTTTTGGGTTTTTTTTTTTAGGGGGGGGGGGCATTTGTTTAGAGTCACACCTCAAGAAGTTTCTTTCAACAACAAAAATGAAGAAAGAAAAAAATTAAATAAAAATGAAAAAATAATATTTACATTTTTTTTTCAAATCAACTACCTGGCAGTACTACCTGGGATTTTGACAGAAAAACCTATTTTCCATTCCATAATGTGTTATTTTAATACAGAAATGCCTCAATATTGTCAAACATTTTGAATTTGTTGTCGTAATTAGTGCCAATATCGTATTTCTACACAGTCGATGTGTCAATTTTGACATTCTCATTTTGACGCGTAAAAAAAGTTTGCGTTTTCCTGTGATGTTTTTTGAAGTATTATAGATACAGTGTTGACATGTTGCACAGTTATGTTTCAAAACATTCTGGCGTTCATTGTGTTTGAATTTCTAAAAATAAAAAACCACACTGTGGAGCTGTGTGCCATACATCAATAAACCAATTTCTGCACACTATGTTTATTGTTCCTTAACATGGAATGTATGATTTAATTTGTGACCAAAGTTTAACTGAAATTATATGATATATATACCACCAACATAATGCAACCCCTCCCCAGGTAGAACGGTCAACTGCCCTTCACAACTTATTTAATCACAAGAATTCTTCAGGCGAAAAGAACTCCATTCCTTCAAACAGCGCAATATTCGTTAACTTTTCCTTTCTATACAAAACTTCAGCGCTCTTACGTATTACATTTTGACGAAGCTCGCTGAAATATGCCCCCCCCAAAAAAACCTAGAGCCTGCCAAAGATCAACTAAAGCTGAACATGTTTCAAACTAGATTATAAAACAATCTAAGCACAAATATTCTTTGTTTATGACTGTGTGTGTGTGTGTGCGTGTGTTTGAGTGTGTGAAATATTAAGCTTTTCCTTGAGCGTATGATTTTGGAGCCATTCCATGGAATGTGTTTTGCACAAAATTATGATGTCCATTGACGTTTCTAAAAGCGTTCAAATGTCCTATTGATGTTGATGAGCTAGAGGACATTTGTCCTGTAAACATGTATGAATTTGTAGGAACATCCCTGATATCATGCTGCAAACTGTTCAAAACAGACACTTAAAACTCTTTAAACTATATGATTGACTTTCAAGGGAATATTAATAGAACCTAGCATCAAATACTGGCAAATGAAGATAATTGCATTATCCGCAAGTTTAAGCAAAGGCGCGGCGGAACAGTTGACACAAGGTCAAAGCGTGATATGTACCGCAAAGTTTCTCAGCACTCATTGGAATAATTATGGGGAAGATGCACACACCTACAAAGTTTCTGTACTATGCACGCTCAGCTCACATAGGATCTTGAAATGAAAAATGTACACATGATCAGCAAAGTTGTTGTACACTGCATGTTCCAAGTCAGGAATGAATTAGGGTCTCCATGAAGACTGGGTCTTGCCACCTGATGAC
>NC_090251.1:24631997-24649497 GCF_037325665.1 Littorina saxatilis | reverse complement strand
TTGGAGTCCAGCATACAGCGAAGACACTTAGTCTACCTCTGAGCCAGTGTATCCGGCTAACAACCCCAACTGTGAAATGCAAACTGTGACAAGTACCTTATATGCATTCCCACGGTTTTAAAACAACAACAACAACAACAACAACAACAACAACAACAACAACAACAACAACTAACACGTCCTTGTTTCCTAAAACTAACCGTTCCCATTACTCCTATTTCTTCTCGGTTTTTTTTGTCTTTGACATTTGTTATTTTTGATGTTTGAACGTTAGCAGCCGATCTGTCGGAGTGGTTTTGTACTCTACGAATGGTTTACTGCTCCTGTCAAATAATACAGAAGAATAAAAGTGCAATGCTGCTCTACAAAATGGTAAATGAGATAGCAATGCTTGACTCCCTAACAGCCATTGTTTGGTTCCCATTTTAGCCTGCTTGAGAACAGAGAAGAAAAACAAAGACGTATTTTACTGTCATCACGTGGTGTCATGGAGCTTTTAATCAGCGCGTCTACACGGCTTCTGAAGTCAGCGGGCTGATGCTGTAAAAGTGTTTGTGAGATCTCTTGCAATTATTTATTTGTTTTTGTATTGATTGATGTTTGATAAAGAGATCAATCGTACTCTGGTCAAGGAAGGAGAGAGAGAGAGCGCGCGCGAGAGAGAGAGAGAGAGAGAGAGAGAGAGAGTGAGAGAGAGAGACTTACAGACAGAGAGAGAGACTTACAGACAGACAGAGAGACAGAAAGAGAGAGACAGAGAGATACACAGAGAGAGGCAGAGAGGGACAGAGAGAGATGCAGAGAGAGAGAGAGAGAGAGAGAGAGAGAGAGAGAGAGAGAGAGAGAGAGAGAGAGAGAGAGAGAGAGAGAGAGAGAGAGAGACAAGACAAGACAAGACAAAATCTTTATTATCGAGGGTAATAGATAAGCAAGAATATTGCTTTTTTACATCCAGCCCTCGCCCTAATATAGGGTCAACAAGAGAGAGAGAGAGAGAGAGAGAGAGACAGACAGACAGACAGACAGACAGATAGACAGACAGATAGACAGACAGATACAGACAGACAGACATACAGACAGACACAGAAGGAAAAGAGATAGACAGACATTACATTCGGATGAGACGAAAAACCGAGGTCCCTTCGTGTACACTACATTGGGGTGTGCACGTTAAAGATCCCACGATTGACAAAAGGGTCTTTCCTGGCAAAATTGTATAGGCATAGATAAAAATGTCCACCAAATACCCGTTTGACTTGGAATAAAGGCCGTGAAAGGTGAATGCTCGCCTAATAGGCTATTGAGCTTCACTGGCCGATGTGAATGCGTTATATATTGTGTGTAAAAAATGTCTGTTTGTCTGTCTGTCTGTAAAAAATTCCATTTCAAACGGCAGAAATTAATATGTAAGCGCCTAGGGCTATATCTAGATTAGGCGCATAAAAATGATCAGAAAGTCCGATAAGCCAACCCTTATTCCAACCGACGTCACCATGCACGTCCTCGGACTTAGCACAATATTAACACTCTCACCATTTCCTCTCATAACTTACGGCCACTTGCCTCCTCGCAGGATTATCAGACCTCTCAATTCCTCAGCTGACCATCGTAAATCTGCAATGACCAGAAGCTAGATCAACAAGGGCACTAATCTCTCACCAGAAGAACATAATTTATCTCGCCTTTTTGTTCAGCTAGCAAATGAATGCACCCTTCTGGTGATTATTTCTGAATACGACCCTATGTTGTTGACTGGTAAGGACTGGCATCAGGCTTGTTCCTTCAGTTACCACGTGTTCTTGTCTGGCCATTGACTTTGATGGACATTAGTTTGTGTCCTTTACTGGAAAGAAGAGGTACCTTAATTGTTTCCCGATCTTACGGGCGGAGAACTCTGAAAACGTCGTTCACTGACAAAGAGTAGTATCTCGCTGGTTCTTTAACCATGTCTCTTTCTGGCGGAATACTCTGACTCTGCGGCGTTGAAAGGTAGAGATATATTCGGTTAACGGGCTGGGAGGATGAATTTGACCATTAACAAGATCAGGCAGAAAGATTCACAGTAAATTATCAAGGCTATTAAAAACAAGAAAGACGGTCTAGAGTGTTCATTATCGCTCGTAATGACTGCAGTGTCATGATGGAACGGCCACACACACACACACACACACACACACACACACACACACACACACACACACACGCACACACACACACGCACACACACACACACACGTACACACACACACACACACACACACACACACACACACACACACACACGTACACACACACACATAGGTGGTTTTACAGTCATTTGGGGTCGGCTGTGTATCAAAATGCCATCTTGCTCAAAACACAGGCATTTGGGGTCTCTTTTGTTTTACGTGTTAGAAAGTTTCTTAAAACTTCAATGAGCGTTAAATGCCATTTTAAAGTGTGAAAACTCATTTCAGGAGGTTATTACATAAAATGCAACCTCCAGCGTGATTTTTAGAAAAACAGGCATTTGGGGACGATGTTTGCTGTACAGCAGTGAAATGGGGACGTATGTGTACACAAAGTGCAGAGCTACAATTACGTTATCGGTGCTATGAATGTTTTAGGTGTTAGAAAGTTTGTTAAAACTTCAATGAGCGTTAAATGCCATTCTAAAGTGTCAAAACTCATTTCAGGAGGTTATTACATAAAATGCAACCTCCAGCGTGATTTTTTAGAAACAAACAGGTATTTGGGGACGATGTTTGCTGTACAGCAGTGAAATGGGGACGTCCAAAAGTGCAGAGCTCCCGCAGAGCTATATGAATGGTTTCATCACATACATGGCGCGAGGCGACATATGTTGTGAAAAAATTTACTAATCACGTTTTTGCGCCCGATATTTTCTTGTCATCTCCAAAGTCAAGGGACAAACACGAAATTCCTTGACTTTTGGGGTAGCGCGACTCTGTTAATTTTAAGAATTAAAAAAAAAAAAAAATTCATTACTAGGATGTCCCATCGTTGGGAAATTCCGGTCGCTTCCTCCGAGTGGAAAGCTGGCAGTGACAGAGTCGCACTACCCCAAGTCAAGGGATCTATTAGTCCTGTTTCGCCGTTATCCCAATTCGCCCCATCCCATTTTGGCGACATTTCTCAGGCCAAGTGTCATTTTACCACCATATCATGTACCATTAGCTCCACATCCCATTTTGGCGCAATCCCGTTTCGCCGTTAGCCCATTTCGCCCCCGTCCCATTTTTGCGACATTTTACAGGCCAAGTGTCATTTTACCACCATGTCATGTACCATTAGCTCCACTTCCCATTTTGGCGCAATCCCGTTTGGCCGTTATCCCATTTTGCCCCCATCCCATTTTTGCGACATTTCATAGGCCATGTGTCATTTTACATGCCATTCTAAAGTGTCAAAACTCCTTTCAGGAGGTTATTACATAAAATGCAACCTCCAGCGTGATTTTTTAGAAACAAACAGGTATTTGGGGACGATGTTTGCTGTACAGCAGTGAAATGGGGACGTCCAAAAGTGCAGAGCTCCCGCAGAGCTATATGAATGGTTTCATCACATACATGGCGCGAGGCGACATATGTTGTGAAAAAATTTACTAATCACGTTTTTGCGCCCGATATTTTCTTGTCATCTCCAAAGTCAAGGGACAAACACGAAATTCCTTGACTTTTGGGGTAGCGCGACTCTGTTAATTTTAAGAATTAAAAAAAAAAAAATTCATTACTAGGATGTCCCATCGTTGGGAAATTCCGGTCGCTTCCTCCGAGTGGAAAGCTGGCAGTGACAGAGTCGCACTACCCCAAGTCAAGGGATCTATTAGTCCTGTTTCGCCGTTATCCCAATTCGCCCCATCCCATTTTGGCGACATTTCTCAGGCCAAGTGTCATTTTACCACCATATCATGTACCATTAGCTCCACATCCCATTTTGGCACAATCCCGTTTCGCCGTTAGCCCATTTTGCCCCCGTCCCATTTTTGCGACATTTTACAGGCCAAGTGTCATTTTACCACCATGTCATGCACCATTAGCTCCACTTCCCATTTTGGCGCAATCCCGTTTGGCCGTTATCCCATTTTGCCCCCATCCCATTTTTGCGACATTTCATAGGCCATGTGTCATTTTACATGCCATTCTAAAGTGTCAAAACTCATTTCAGGAGGTTATTACATAAAATGCAACCTCCAGCGTGATTTTTTAGAAACAAACAGGTATTTGGGGACGATGTTTGCTGTACATCAGTGAAATGGGGACGTCCAAAAGCGCAGAGCTAACGCAGAGCTATATGAATGGTTTCATCACATACATGGCGCCAGGCGACATATGTTGTGAAACATTTTACAAATCACGTTTTTGCGCCCGATATTTTCTTGTCATCTCCAAAGTCAAGGGACAAACACGAAATTCCTTGACTTTTGGGGTAGCGCGACTCTGTTAATTTTAAGAATTAAAAAAAAAAAAATAATTACTAGGATGTCCCATTGTTGGGAAATTCCGGTCGCTTCCTCCGAGTGGAAAGCTAGCAGTGACAGAGTCGCACTACCCCAAGTCAAGAGATCTATTAGTCCTGTTTCGCCGTTATCCCAATTCGCCCCCATCCCATTTTGGCGACATTTCTCAGGCCAAGTGTCATTTTACCACCATATCCTGCACCATTAGCTCCACTTCCCATTTTGGCGCAATCCCGTTTCGCCGTTAGCCCATTTCGCCCCCATCCCATTTTTGCGACATTTTACAGGCCAAGTGTCATTTTACCACCATGTCATGTACCATTAGCTCCACGTCCCATTTTGGCGCAATCCCGTTTGGTCGTTATCCCATTTTGCCCCCATCCCATTTTTGCGACATTTCATAGGCCATGTGTCATTTTACCACCGTGTCAAACCACTAGCGCCACATTCCATTTTGTCGCCATGCCGTTTTGCCGTCATCCCATTTTGCCGCCATCTCTATTTCGCGACATTTTGGATTGTGGCAAAAATGGAATTTGGCGTAAACGGAATGTCTTCCTAGTTGAATAACGCAGTATAGTAGTATAGTGAGGCTTGGCAAGAAAAATAAATAAAAAATGTGATGGCGGCCAAATGGGATGGTGTCAAAATGGGTTGACGCGCTATTGTTATGACACGGTAGTAAAATGACGCTTGGCTTGTGAAATGTCGCGACAATGGGATGGGGGATAAATGGAATACGGTGAAACGGCATGGCGGCCAAATGGGATATGGTGTCAAAATGGGATGTCGCGCTTTTGTTATGACATGTTAGTAAAATGCCCTGTCACGTAGTCTCAATCCAAATTGGAAATCCATAGCATCATCATTATAATCATCCTCATCTCATTAATCATTCAAAATTATAAATTTTATAAAATGACGCTTGGCTTGTGAAATGTCGCGAAAATGGGATGGGGCAAAAAATGGGACGGCGGCAAAAATGGGATTGCACCAACATGGGATGTGGATCAGCCACTAGATTGCCAATTTTAAAGTCTTAGGTATGACCCGGTGTGACGTTTTTATCTTTCGCCGTGTTGATATTTCGATTTTCGGCCTCGTTGATCTAGTATAAACTCTACACTGAACAAAAAAAACACCCTTCGATAGTACTGATGAGCGACCTTGTGTACCTTACATTCATGGGGCCAAATTTGTCCAACCAATTATTTTATTTAACTTAGAAATTTGATTCATCCTAAAATGTTTCCCTTCTTACTCAAGGGACGTAACCACTCGGTACACGTTTTCGAAGAATTCGATTTTGGGAGTGAAATCTATTTAATTTCACAACCAATTTTTTTCACATGCAAGAAACTGACATGCTTTTCGTCCATAAATAATTTCCCTTCTTATGCTTAATTTTACCAGGAAACAACATTTCAGTCTCGAGTAAATATCGAGGGGGAAATATGTACACAGGCGAAAGATGAAATCGTGACACCGGCCGAGGTTCGAACCCACGACCTCCCGATCACGGGGCGGACGCCTTACCACTAGGCTAACCGTGCCGGTTTACCCTTGAGTGACAGACGGACAGACAAAAGAATATACATACAGACCGTAATTAACACAAACACACACACTCAGCAGAGCAAAGCGGTATGACACACACACTCAGCAGAGCAAGGCAGTATAACACAAACACTGAGTCTGATTTATGAGAATGAGAATGAGGGAGAGAGAATTGTATTGAATTGAATTGAATTAAATTGAATTGAATTGATCTTTATCTTAACACTAACAGAATAAGAAATGCTAAAATGCTCTTTTTTTCATCCCGCAGACAGTCAAAATTCTAATCAAAAACAAGGAAAGAGATAGAAATAAAAGGAACAGTTATGACAGCTTTACAGACAGACAGACAGACAGACAGACAGACAGACAGAAAGAGAGACAAAAAGAAACAAACAGACAGACAGACAAAGAGAGAGAGAGAGCCAGAGAAAGAGAGAGAGACAGAGAAACAGAGACATAGAGAGAAAGATAAACAGACACACAGACACCGACAGAAAAGCTGTGTGAAGAGCAGCTCAGCAGAATTTGTCTTACATTTTGGAAAGTTTTCTGACGATTTGGACGTGAAAACGAGACTGAACCCATGCAATAATTTTTTCAAAACTGCTCCGAAACTATCCCAAAATCAAGTAATTAAATGACATGTTGTTACTGTACGATAACTAAGTCTTTCAATCAATCAATCAATATGAGGCTTATATCGCGCGTATTCCGTGGGTACAGTTCTAAGCGCAGGGATTTATTTATTTATTTATTTTATTTTAATTTTATGCAATTTATATCGCGCACATATTCAAGGCGCAGGGATTTATTTATGCCGTGTGAGATGGAATTTTTTTACACAATACATCACGCATTCACATCGGCCAGCAGATTGCAGCCATTTCGGCGCATATTCTACTTTTCACAGCCTATTATTCCAAGTCACACGGGTATTTTGGTGGACATTTTTATATACCGAGAGGCATAAATTCCGCAAACTGAACTTTAAAAAATCACAAAAAATCAACTCAGTGGTGAATGTTTTCAATGTTTGAATATTTTATTTATTGGCCATTTTAGTGTTTATAAACCTTCGCTTTATTGATTTTGAATAGAACATCATGAAATGACAATTTTTCAAAAAAAGTGACTGAGTCCAAGCGCAATGATTTCGGAAAACGTTCAGTGTTCATCACGGTCAATGATTTGGCCAGCTCTGAGCATCCCAATCGCTTGCTGTCTCTCTCCTTCATCAAGTCGTAGCATGATTGCGATATCTGATACAGTCAAACAGCCAGTTGCATTTTATAGGGCCATACACTATCTTTTTTACGTTATTGTCTCCCGTTCAGCCCACTGTCTTTATTAGCACAGTGAGCTGTGGCTGGATCAGCAATACTGCAAAGCGCACGCTAACAGCGTCAAACATTTGCTCCGACATTCAAGATGTCAACTACACATTACAGGTTCAATCTGATTTTCGTTTGAGAGCAAAATCGTTCAATGCACTATTTGCAGAATTTATGCCTTTCAGTATATATGCCTATACAATTTTGCCAGGAAAGACCCTTTTGTCAATCGTGGGATCTTTAACGTGCACACCCCAATGTAGTGTACACGAAGGGACCTCGGTTTTTCGTCTCATCCGAAAGACTAGCACTTGAACCCACCACCTAGGTTAGGAAAGGGGGGAGAAAATTGCTAACGCCCTGACCCAGGGTCGAACTCGCAACCTCTCGCTTCCGAGCGCAAGTGCGTTACCACTCGGCCACCCACCCTAACCCTAACTAAGTCTTTCCGATTTATTGTCATTCTAACTTGTTTTATCACACTCGGAAAATATCACACGCAAAATACTATCAATCAATCAATCAATCAATATGAGGCTTATATCGCGCGTATTCCGTGGGTACAGTTCTAAGCGCAGGGATTTATTTATCATTTTTTTTATCTTTTTCATTTTTTATTTTATGCATGCAATTTATATCGCGCACATATTCAAGGCGCAGGGATTTATTTATTCCGTGTGAGATGGATTTGTTTTTTTACACAATACATCACGCATTCACATCGGCCAGCAGATCGCAGCCATTTCGGCGCATATCCTACTTTTCACGGCCTATTATTCCAAGTCACACGGGTATTTTGGTGGACATTTTTATATATGCCTATACAATTTTGCCAGGAAAGACCCTTTTGTCAATCGTGGGATCTTTAACGTGCACACCCCAATGTAGTGTACACGATACTAGCGAAATTATTTTGTTTGTTTGTTTGTTCTATAAATGTGACATGCTTTAGGCTGTTATATACTACATTATAACCGAGATGATGTTTTTCGATCCACAGATTTAGGTCGAAAATATGATAGTTTTTCTGAGATGGTGCAGACAACGTTAACCCTCATATAAATTAAATGTATTCCATGGTGGAATCCTGCTTGCACAATCTAATCTATTCAATCTAACCTAATCATAGGCACAATCAATAGAATCAAAATCACTCACTTTTATTTTCTTGCCTTTCTGCTATTCCTCCCGTCTGAGAAAGATCACCAAAGTCATCAAAATCAGGTATTTACCACTGTGTGCAACAAGTCTCACAAACTCGAATTATCTCTCTTGCAAACTGACAGATTTAACACCCGCACCATATGATGTCTGACCGGACAATTGCTAATTTGTAAAAAAAAAGGGGGTCCTTTACGTCCTCACAGGAAATTTTCCTTTTAGGGACATGAGTTGATGATACGTTAAAAGAAGAAAAGGAGGGAAAGAAAAGGGCAATACCAAGCAATCCCGACCGTGATAGGACCCCGGCCCCGCTCTCCATGAATAAGGGAGGGGGGTGGGGCAATGAGAAATATACTCGGGGATAATTTTTCCTTTATATGCGTTGACTTCCTAGGGGAAGGACCATTAAAAACATGGATTTTTAATTCAATTTTAGTTTCGTTAAGAAAAAGATAAAACTCAGGACCACCTGTTAGAAGGTTTAAAAGTGACAACATTGTGAGAAAAATATAAAGAACATGCGCAAAACGTAATACTGATCTTCTATAGGGTAGTAACATTTGGATACATCATTTCATTGACGCACGCATGAGTTGCTATGCGGCATTTGTTAATTTTAAATGGGATAAAAAGATCTATCTGCGTTGTCCGTCGACCTCCCCGCCACTACAATAGTCGCAGGGGAGGCGACGTCACATTAGCAGTATTAACTGAGAGAGGAAACAGCTATCCTCTCGTTTATATAATCATGTTTTTATGTTTATTGTGTAATCCGAAAACAGGAGTTTAAAACCATGAGGAAAAAAAAAAACCACGCACTCGCCCGCGAGGTGGGGCAATGCCCTTCCCTCCCTGCGAGCTGTGTGTCCCCTTTGTTTAAGTTAATACCGTTGACAAATGACGATCATATATTTATGCTGGCTTTATTTTATTTTGCCCCCCATTTAGGGAGTCCAGAATTTCAAGGGACTTACAGTGATTTTTTAATTGTGAGAATTTCCTCAGACGACAGATCTCTGCTCCCCGCGAGAGCGCTGAGGGCCATGAGATAGGTGTCTGGTTTAGGGACGGACACTTTATTTTTTGTCACAAAACAGTAGGTATCCGTTAATAAGTTGATGAGAGCCTCGGGGCTCTGCTTCTGCCATAGAGGTGAGGCAGAGCTCCAGGTAGCCTCTCAGGTCTTTTTCTTCTGGTTTTTGGGTTGTTATGAACACAAAGTCTCTGTGACTATCGACTTTTTTGAGGATTTTTGCTAATTTGCTAAACGAACTAACTTTATGTAGGCCACGACCTTTCAAAGGGGTGAGAACCGTGTCAGTGTATTAACCAATCATATGAACACCTTAATTGTCCGGCACGTGCGCTCTCAAAATCCACTGACCAATAGCCGACGAGAACGACATCACTGCAGGACGGTCAAGTCATGCAATCCAATTGGGCGGTGTTTATGATGCTCCCCGTGTCGACCACTGTTGCGTCTTCAAATGTCCAGTGTCAATTGTATTGGATGATTCTCAACGCCCAATACCAAACGCTTATAACTTTTATCAACGCAACTTTTAACTTGTACAGCCCCACTCCCGTCATCCTCCCGGCCCCACCCCCACACACCCAGCTTTTTCTTAGCGTACAACCACCTCATGTCCCAAATAGAATCTTATTCTGGGGACACAAATAGAAATTTACATACATTCAACTCGTGGTCAAAACAACGTTTATGCTTGCGGCCATTGTCACCTAGGCGAGACCATGAAATCTTGGCGAAAAATGTTTAATATCTTTATTGTACAAAATAAAACAAACTAACAAAAACCGATTTTATCTCACAGAATATTATCAAGCTGTTCTCGCAACAACAACAACAACAACAACAACAACAACAACAACAACAACAACAACAACAACAACACCACTTCAGGGAGTTATTCCATGAAAAATGCATGGATGTATAATTTCTATTCGATTTTGTTTTCGCTGTGTACAAAAGGAAACAAACAAACTGACAATAACCAATTTTATCTTACAGAATATGATCATGCTGTTCTGGCAACAATGACAAAAACACTTAACAGAGTTATTCCATAAAATCGCATGGATGTATTATATATTTTCTATTCGAAAAAAAAACCACCCGAATGTTATGCTTAAAGTATTCCCATACACGTTTTAGGATTGGACATGAAACGGTTACCGAAGGTGCTTTTCCTCAGGCCCGTACAGACACTTCGGCATGCTTGAATTCTTTGACATTCAACAAGGCTTGAGTCGGTTTCGTGTAATCCCTTTGCCTAATCAGTCAAATTATACAAGTCATAAAAAATGTTCCCGGCAGATATCAAACCATACGCGCAGAAGTATCGTCTGTTTCTCACGCGGGCTTAAAGCTTAATTATGATCAAAGCACTCTCTGAATGGTAACATGAAAGCACAGTTGTTTAATATTTTCCCACACACACACACGCACACGTGCGCACGAGAAAACATAAGACTTTCATAAGTAATGTGATTAATCAACATGAAATAAACTTTTTTGTTGGCTTCTAGCGTGAAAAAGCGCGTGGGTGGCACGAACATTTTCATAATAATAAACATCACCTTTATCACAGACTTATATCCCATTTCGTGACACTACTCTACTACATCAAAGGATGTCTGTTGAGATAATCGAATGGTTCAAAACTTTCAAACCTGCGCGCATATTCTAAGCCGACTAACACATAATAGTCAAGGACATCATAAAATGGTTCTCGGTGAAAACTTGACCGAGGGCCATTTTACGACGTCCTTGACTAGATAGTGTTTATGGCCAAACCAAGCACAACCCGAGTGTGTCAAGTATACTCTTGTGTGTTGCTTCTTGGACAATGTAAAGAACACCGAAAGTACTTCAATGCCGTTCTCGAGTTACGTTGACTTTTACAAAGGTTGCAGCTGACACGGCTTACGTAATCCGGTTTCCTGGTCATGTGTGTGAAAAATGTGTCCATTAAAAGCATAATCTTTAATTCATATATTATTTCAAAAAAGATGTTAAAACTAAGGACCACCTTTTGTTAAAAACTTTAAGAGTGAAACGTTATGTGAAAAATAGAGAAACTGTGGCCTATTATGTGTTTTCGCCGGTAGGTGTCAATTGGCAGGCCAGGCACTTAATCACGCTTGACTCCCCTCCGCTTAAGCGGCAATCGTTTAGCAAGCGCCGGTGTCTGCTTCAAGAAAGCCCTTCACACCCAGATTAAGTGAGGGAACATCGAATAGTGACATTTTTCGATGTGATTTTTCGATTTCATAAACAACAATTTTGAAAAATAATATAAAAGAGATAAATATTTTGCAAATACCGTATCTAGGTGGTCTAAATCAGGCTACCATAACTGTCTCGTTGTATGCCTTTTTTTTCTTCCAAGTATATACAACTATTGCAACAACAATAAAGAGTTAACAGGCAAGTGATATTTAATTTAGAAATGGAATACGCTTTAATTTAAAACAAAAGCACAACGAACAAGATGTTTTAATTTATTTCGCTCCAAGTCAAAATTTAAGCAAAACATCTAAATAGTTTTAAATGCGCATTTAGTCCGCTGTCGCACGGAGGAATGTAGGATTACCAAAACCGGCAAAATCAAAACTGGGCAAAACTTGATTTAAAAGAACGCCCCCCCCCCCCCCCCCCCCTGTAGAATTTGCACTGCTAGATGCGTTGGCGGCATCCCATCCTGCCTCTCCCAACTTGCCGTATCCCAGTCTGCCTTACCCAATTTGCCGCATCCCGGCCTGCTGCTTTGTGTGTGTTAGTGCGTGTGTATTTGTGTTTGTGAGGCAGGGAAAGAGAGAGAGAGAGAGAGAGAGAGAGAGAGAGAGAGAGAGAGAGAGAGAGAGTGACTGAGAGAGAGAGAGAGAGAGAAAGAGAGAGAGAGAAACTAGAGAGAGAGGGGGAGAGAGAGAGAAAGAGAGAGAGAGAGGGGGGAGAGAGAGAAAGGGGGAGAGAGAGAGAAAGAGAGAGAAAGAGAGAGAGAGAGAGAGACACACACACATACACAGAGAAAGAGAGAGAGAGAGAGAGAGAGATATGTCAACAAAATCAGGGAAAAGAAAAGCCTAACAAAGAATTTCAAGTGGCAGCCCAAATTTACGACCTGTTGCCAGGCCTTCCTCAGCGGCGTTTAATTCTGCGAGACGCCAATTCATGCATCAAGTACTAAGCAACACAATACCATAGTTAATTCTGTTACGAAACACAAAGCAAATATTTCAAAGATAAAATCTACAAGACTTGACTAAAATTAATGTAAAAAATCAACAAGAAGAAACAGAGGCGAAAACAGTATTTGACTTTCAATGTTTTTGCAGAGAACTTGTTTACGGCAATAGTGGAAACTAACATGTTTTATGAACGTGTTTATGTTTTGCAATCTTGTTTTCTGATTTATCCATCTATATATTCATTTACCTATTTTCACTTTACTTATTTAGTTCCGATCAAATGATCCGCTGCAAGAGCAGTTTGTAAATAAAATCAGCGATACAAAATGCCTCCGTTTCACTTAGATGGCGTATGGAAATAATGAATAACCTTATTTTATGATGGGTGACCTCATTGCAAATTGCTGAAATTTAAAAAACGATATCAAAAATAGAGTTACTAGACGGAGCCCTTCGGGGCGTTTAGTCATGCTTGAGACATATATTCACATGTTTTGATAGAGTACTATGTCCTTATCTGCGACCAAAAGACAAATTGTTGCTTCAACAGTGCTTTGAGCGGATCATTAAGTATTGCACTTTCGCGTCTAATAACGTACGGTGTCTAAAATTAAATACGGCGAAGTGGTCTGAGCCTACAATGTTTAAATGTGTACACTACATTGGGTGTGCACGTTAAAGATCCCTCGATTGACAAAAGGGTCTTTCCTGGAAAAATTGCTTAGGCACAGTTAATAATTGTCTACCTATACCCGTGTGACTTGGAATGAAAGGTAAATATGCGCCGAAATGGCTGCAATCTACTGGCCGTATACAATTTCATCTCACACGGCATCACTGCAGAGCGCCTAGAACTGTACCCACGGAATATGCGCGATATAAGACTCATTGATTGATTGAAATGTTTGATTGCATAACTTCTAAAAACTAGTTCCATGGTCTCATCCCTCCCCCCATCTACCCCCCCCCCCCCCCTCATCCCCTATTTTGTTTTAAATCTTTTTTCTTTTCTTTTCTTGCTTCTCTTACAGTATCACGGTAAATGTTCCCAAATAGATCCTAGTTACCTCAGAGGACGTTAATCCCCAAAGTCAGCCAGTCAGTCAGTCATTAAAGGCAAAAGCGAGATAACGCACAACTGGGTCCGACCAGTAAAGCCGTCGCTGCCTGTGTGACAACCACCATAAAAATCTACCACAGCGGGAAACTTTCAAGTTAAGTATTTTCAACCATCATGTGCCCACGTTCAACTTTACAATCAAAGGATGTCTGTTGAGATAATCGAATGGATCAAAACTTTGAAACCTGCGCGCATATTCTAAGCCGACTAACACATAATTGTTAAGGACATCATAAAATGGTTCTCGGTGAAAACTTGACCGAGGGCCATTTTACGACGTCCTTGACTCGAGTGTGTGACGTATTCTCATATGCGCTGCTTCTTGGGCAAGGTAAAGAACACCAATACTTCAATGCCGTTCTCGAGCTACGTTGACTTTTACAAAGGGTACAGCCGACACGGCTTACGTAATCTGGTTTCCTGGTCATTTGTGTGAAAAATCTGTCCGACAAAGAAAACTGCCCAACGAATATGGATAACTCGGTCGAAAAAAATACTACCAGCAAAATATCTAACCCCCCCCCCTCCCACCTCCGCCGAAGAAAGAGCACTGGATTCAATACATGATGATAGTTATTAAACACAAAGCAGTTGTAGCTAGGTTCAAGGCAATCACAAGATAGGAAAGCTTTCGAGTCATCGACAATCATTCGGAGGTGTGTTTTGGAACAAATGTTGGAGAAAAGGGTAAATGTCGGCTTCTTTTACAGACACTATCTAGTCTTATGTTTCTTATTTGTTTGACCCTCTTAGGATTATGGAATTTTATGCACTGCCTTTTATAGTTAACTAAACTTTTGTATTTGAATTAGCCCATTGCAGTTGGTAAAGGCCTTAAGCTTATTTAAATCGCTTGTCCAGTATTTAATTTAGTTCTCAATTTTTGCATGAACTCAAATGTTTAGTGTTCTTAGTATGTCTTGCTAAACTAAGTTCTATTTAATCAGAGTATGTTTGCGTGTGCTTATACTTAGTGATATTGTAAAGCGCATAGTGCTTTTCGTTATGCGCTATAGAAATCTCCTTAATAAATAAATAAATAAATAAATAAATAAATAAATAAACATTCAAAACTGTGTAAAATGGTCGAACTGAAGTTTTTGCACAACAAATATGACCATAACAATTATTTCTTAAACTCAAAGTACTGGACAAATTAACCCCTTCGTTGTGAAGTTACACACGCGCAATGTCGAGACAAATTCATCAAAGACATGAACGCAATCATCCATGGAAAACGCGCTGATCATGCCTGTAAGGGCTGTTTTAAAGTCACTGAATGTCTAATGTTGATTGAGGTACACCATGTATGGTAACACTTATCTCCCAATACCCCCTCGGACTGTTCTAGAACCCCTTGCAATGCTTAAAAGATAAACTCCATTTCCTCACTTCATTTTGGCAGTTCAAAACTGTCAAAAACATGATTTCACATTTTGGTCATGCTCGCAATAGTTATCTCCAATCGATGCTTCATAATATTCTGCATGTTTTAGTTCTGCAGTTGCTCATACATCTTTTTATAGACATCTGAAGACGTGTGCTGCTCACATACAGATCAGCATAAATCCATTTACTACTTAGATTGTTTAGTGTCTATATGTTATTTGCTTGTCTGTCTGTCTTGTGCGTACTCCTTCTCAAACATAAACAAACTCGGACATATTCAAAGATAGTCTACATAATTATGATCCAGAGACAGCCAGCATGCCTCTTCCTTGTTCTCCGACAAAAGAAAACTTCCTTGTGGCCTATTGTGTGTTTTCGCCGGTAGGTGTCAATTGGCAGGCCAGGCACTTAATCACGCTTGACTCCCCTCCGCTTAAGCGGCAATCGTTTAGCAAGCCCCGGTGTCTGCTTCAAGAAAACCCTTCACACCCAGATTAGTGAGGGAGCATCGAATAGTGACATTTTTCGATGTGATTTTCGATTTCATAAACAACAATTTTGAAAAATTATATAACAGAGATAAATATTTTGCAAATACCGTATCTGGGTGGTCTAAATCAGGTTTCTTTTCAAACGTAAAATGCAGTTTAGAAAAAACCCGTTGTGTTGGAATTTAAGACTAAATCAATTTGGGTCTACTTGTAGAAACAGTGTTAATAAATGTTCAACAAATGCTGAAAGAAACAATTGGCAGCACCCTTGAAACTCTTGGCATGTATATTAAATGTTGAATGTATATTGGTTAAGAACAAAAGTAAGGCAATTTCGTTACTTTTGATTTGGACCCCTACCTCAATAGTTCTTTGAATGTTCGCCTTCTTTTATATTTACGGTACCGAGAAGCCTTCAACAGATGTATACATGTATAACTAATTCAATAAGTTTTTCGAAGCATCCTATTCTAAACTCTTACGTTAAATGTCTGACCTTTTTGTTTTTGTTTTTATTTGTTTCTGTTGGGTTTCAAACAACATTCTGTGAGATAACCTTTAAGGTCATCGCCGTAACAAGAACACTGTTCTTCCTTTTTAGGCTTTTATAGTCCATACAATAATTTGCTGGCTTACACCCGTCAATTTTACGTGTATCAGTTCATACCCATCTATGTTATCTTTCCCCGGTCAAGGCAATATCTTGAAATGATTATTGAAACTTCAGAGAACCCTTTGCTTAAAGTTCCAAAGATTGTTTTTGTTTTGGAGCTTTCCATTCTTTTCGATCATGAACAAGGAAATAGCTGAATGAGTATGACGCATTCTCTAAAGCTGTCCTGGGGTACAGAACGGATGTGATCACACACTTATCGCTCGCTTGAGTAATTCTTTAATCACACAAGAAGCTTTTGTGGTGTTTTGTTTTCTTGAAATAGTGACACGTTACCTGGCACACTTAAGCAGGTTTCATGCCCCCCCTCCCTACCCATTGGGAATACAGACCACTTAAACAAATCTGGGTGTGTGGAGTTACGCCCTGGAGTCATACTCGCCGGAGAAAAAAGGGTGAGTTCTTGGCTTTGTGGCGCCAATAACAAGTCATTGATGACGAATTGAGTCATCTGTCAGTAAAACGTAAAAACGGAGGAAGGTCTCTTATTCATATTTGCTTCTTTGGCTACCATAACTGTCTCGTTGTATGCCTTTTTTTTCTTCCAAGTATATACAACTATTGCAACAACAATAAAGAGCTAACAGGCAAGTGATATTAATTTAGAAATGGAATACTCTTTAATTTAAAACAAAAGCACAACGAACAAGATGTTTTAATTTATTTCGCTCCAAGTCAAAATTTAAGCAAAACATCTAAATAGTTTTAAATGCGCATTTAGTCCGCTGTCGCACGGAGGAATGTAGGATTACCAAAACCGGCAAAATCAAAACTGGGCAAAACTTGATTTAAAAGAACGCCCCCCCCCCCCCCCTCACCCTGTAGAATTTGCACTGCTAGATGCGTTGGCGGCATCCCATCCTGCCTCTCCCAACTTGCCGTATCCCAGTCTGCCTTACCCTATTTGCCGCATCCCAGCCTGCTGCTTTGTGTGTGTTAGTGCGTGTGTATTTGTGTTTGTGAGGCAGGGAAAGAGAGAGAGAGAGAGAGAGAGAGAGAAAGAGAGAGAGAGAAAAGAGAGAGAGAAAGAAAAGAGAGAGAGAGAAAGACAGAGAGAGAGGGGGAGAGAGAGAGAGAGAGAGAGAAGGGGAGAGATAGAGGGGG
>NC_090251.1:24610132-24631797 GCF_037325665.1 Littorina saxatilis | reverse complement strand
TTTTGGTGGGTGTGGGTGTGTCTGGGTGTTGTGTGTGTGTGTGTATGTGACTGTGTGTGTGTGTGTGTGTCTGCCTGTATGATGTGTGTACAGTTGCACTTTCACTGACTGACACCGAGGGTCAGTCAAGTTGTGGCCCGCCGCCGGCCGACAAACAACTTCTGAATTCAGTAGTCAAAATATGTTTCTGTAAATGTTCTCTCTTTCTTCTTCTCACTCCTAACCTTGCCAAACACATTTCTGGCTGGGCGACGGACAACGCAGGACTGCCAAGAGCAGCGCTATGACCGCTCAGATTATCATCCCAAAGCAAACGCCATGGCGCGTGTTCAAACTTCCCCTGTCGTCTGCTCCAACCTCACAGCTCAAGGGAGACCACTTTCACTCGCTCGTGGAGTTGTGTGAGTTGCGTCCCTTGAGACGCCGTGTCTGACGGCCTGGCACATTCGCCTAACACGGTGTGTCGGCACAAGTCGGCATTTTGACACGTCTGGCGTCCGGACAACAAACAGCCCAACTTCTCTTCCACCTCCCCTCCCTGCTCGCAAATTTTTCCTGGGTTTCAAAGCACAACGACTGAGGGGCGCCACTGAACACAGAGGCCACCATTTCATGTTCAACTCCCTTCTAGGTCCTTGAGTCACAGGTCCCCCACCACCTTAGCCCCCCCCCCCCCCCCCCCCCCGTTCCCAACCCCCGTCTCCCACACACACCCAACCCCTGAAAAAAAGAAGAACAAACAGTGTCGACTTAGGTTACTGTGAGCCGTTCCTGTACTGAGTGAGGCAGGAAAAAGCAAAGTAGGGCTGAAAGAAGGGCAGGGTTTTTCACTGAGATCAGTGACTGAACGTCGACCTATACGAGTTGTGTCAACTGCATTGTTATTTTTAGAGGAACTCGTTCACAGCGTGGCGATCCGACCAAGTCCTATTCTGAGATTCCAAAGTGTGCCTTGCGCTTCGTACTCTAACATTCTCCATTTGCATTCTCCCAGTAAGGTAATACATTGTACTACGTTGCAAGCCCTTGGAGCAAATTTTTGATTAGTGCTTTTGTGAACAAGAAAAAATTGACAAGTGGCTCTATCCCATCTCCCCCCCCCCCCCCCCCCCCCCCGCCCCTTTCCCCGTCGCGATATAACCTTCGTGGTTGAAAACGACGTTAAACACCAAATAAAGAAAGAAATAAAGAAAGTGTGCATTTCTGCGATAACAGGCACTGTGGTCAAAATTAGTATGTGCAGTCCAAAGCCTGTTTACGTACTATCACTCATGCTTCCTTGAACTTTTAAAAATTCAGCTTAAAGTGAGAGTCAGTGAGCAATGTAAAGTTTGTTTACATTTTGGTTTTAATTTGACCTCGTGTGTTTCCAATCAGAGCGTCAGTCAACAAAACCCAAAGCCGAAACGGCTAAATACGTATGTAGTCTATTGTGCACTGACTTGCTGCCGTGTAAAAATGATCAGTAGGGGCCTACAGTAATGTGTAATTAGTATCAGTGCTTACTTAATGAGTTCTGAGTATGTAATCAGTGCAGCCTGCTAATCAGGTCTCTGTCAGCTAAAGGTGTCGCCAGGTTTGCTTGTCACAAGTTGCTCGAACAAACCGGGAAGCAAACACGGCGGCAAAGAAAAGTCCGGTGTAACACGAGAAAATCACTCCCACGAGATTTTTACTCCGGAGTAAAAATTTCGTACGAACATTTTACTCCCTTTACGAAAAAAAGTACTCCCCCATAACACGAGAAAATAACCCCCCACAACAGGTGTGTTCCGAGTAAACATTTAGTACAAAAATGTTACTCCCCTGACGAATAAAAACGAATAAATTACTCCACCCTAACACGAGCAATTTTACTGCCCATGCCAGGTGTACGAAACTTTTACTCCCCTGTCCCCTTGTTAGTCCTGGTGGTGGACGGGGTGGAGGGAGGGGTATTGCGACATTCGTTTGCGCGAGATCACATAATTATTGGCATTATCCCTTCGCCTGCATCCCAATTTCGTGTACGCGATTTGTACTGGAAGTTAAAAGAACGGGGAGTACACATTTCGTGGAGGGAGTATTTTTTTCGTGCCTTGGGGAGTTCTTTTCTCGTACGACAGTTGTACTCGGAGTAAAGATTTCGTACGAAATTTTTACTCCGGAGTCAATTTTTCGTGGAGTAAAAATGTCGTGTTACACCGGGTCTGTATGAACAACACGGCACGAAGTTTAAACCGACAAACTGACTGGGCTCAAATGCAAACTATCTATAAAAAATGTAAAAAAAATAACAGAAAAAATAACAGAAACAAATAAATAATAATAAAAATAATAATGATGATGATGATGATGATGATGATGATGATGATGATGATGATGATGATGATGATGATCAGTGATGATGACTGATGACGATGATAATGATGATGAAATGTCGGAGGGGGAGGGGGGGGAGTAAAATACCTTCCTTCCCTTGCTGACCATTTTCAATATCATGTAAACCGACCGACGGAGACACAAAGGGACGTAAATGCTCTATAGAAAAAAGAAGACAAGTCGCGTAAGGCGAAATTACTACATTTAGTCAAGCTGTGGAACTCACAGAATGAAACTGAACGTAGTCCGCCACTAGTGCAAAAGGCAGTGAAAGTGACGAGCCTGTTTGGCGCGGCAGCGGTTGCGCTGTGCTTCATAGCACGCTTTACTGTACCTCTCTTCGTTTTAACTTTCTGAGCGTGTTTTTAATCCAAACATATCATATCTATATGTTTTTGGAATCAGGAACCCACAAGGAATAAGATGAAATAGTTTTTAAATCGATTTCGGAAATTTAATTTTGATTATAATTTTTATATTTTTAATTTTTAGAGATTGTTTTTAATCCAAATATAACATATGTATATGTTTTTGGAATCAGAAAATGACGAAGAATAAGATGAAATTGTTTTTGGATCGTTTAATAAAACCATAATTTTAATTACAAGTTTCCGATGTTTAATGACCAAACTCACTCATTAGTTTTTAAACCACCAAGCTGAAATGCAATACCAAACCCCGGCCTTCGTCGAAGATTGCTTTGCCAAAATTTCAATCAATTTAATTGAAAAACAAGTCGCGTAAGGCGAAAATACAATATTTAGTCAAGTAGCTGTCGAACTCACAGAATGAAACTGAACGCAATGCAACGCAGCAAGACCGTATACTCGTGGTCCACCGCTCACGGCATAGGCAGTGAAATTGACAAGAAGAGCGGGGTAGTGGTTACGCTATGCTGCATAGCACGCTTTTCTGTACCTCTCTTCGTTTTAACTTTCTGAGCGTGTTTTTAATCCAAACATATCATATCTATATATTTTTGGAATCAGGAACCAACAAGGAATAAGATGAAAGTGTTTTTAAATTGATTTCGAAAAAAAATTTTGATAATAATTTTTATATATTTAATTTTCAGAGCTTGTTTTTAATCCGAATATAACATATTTATATGTTTTTGGAATCAGCAAATGATGGAGAATAAGATAAACGTAAATTTGGATCGTTTTATACATTTTTATTTTTTTTTACAATTTTCAGATTTTTAATGACCAAAGTCATTAATTAATTTTTAAGCCACCAAGCTGAAATGCAATACCGAACCCCGGGCTTCGTCGAAGAGTACTTGACCAAAATTTCAACCAATTTGGTTGAAAAATGAGGGCGTGACAGTGCCGCCTCAACTTTCACGAAAAGCCGGATATGACGTCATCAAAGACATTTATCAAAAAAATGAAAAAAATGTTCGGGGATTTCATACCCAGGAACTCTCATGTCAAATTTCATAAAGATCGGTCCAGTAGTTTAGTCTGAATCGCTCTACACACACACACACACAGACAGACACACGCACATACACCACGACCCTCGTTTCGATTCCCCCTCGATGTTAAAATATTTAGTCAAAACTTGACTAAATATAATGAGGGTGTGACAGTGCCGCCTCAACTTTTACAAAAAGCCGGATATGACGTCATCAAAGGTATTTATCGAAAAAATGAGAAAAAAAACGTCCGGGGATATCATACCCAGGAACTCTCATGTCAAATTCATAAAGATCGGCCCAGTAGTTTAGTCTGAATCGCTCTACACACACACACAGACACACACACACACACACACACACACACACACACACACACACACACACACACACACATACACAATTCCCCCCTCGATGTTAAAATATTTAGTCAAAACTTGACTAAATATAAAAACGACATGCGTAATTGATCTCCTAATCAGTGCCTGCCATGGCATCTGGGAGAATAACTTGACAAGCATTGAAATGAACAAGCGACTGTCACAAGACCATCCTCAAAAAAAGGGTGATCACCGCAATCCGGCTGTACAACAGTTTCTCTTTCAGTCGGATCTTTGTCCTTTAAATGTCGCGCACATCAACGTTAAAGCCGGTGTAACACGAGAAAATTACTCCCACGAGATTTTTACTCCGGAGTAAACATTTCGTACGAAAAAGTTACTCCCTTTACGAAAAAAACACTCCGCCATTGCACGAGAAAATTACTCCCCAAGACAGGTGAGTTCCGAGTAAAAATGTTGTACAAAAATGTTACTCCCCTGACGAATAAATAACGAATAAATTACTTCACCCCAACACGAGCAATTTAACTTCCCATGCCAGGTGTACGAAATTTTTACTCCCTTTTCCCCTGTTAGTCTTGGTGGTGGAAGGGGTGGACTGAGTGAGGGTAGCGCGAAATTCGTGTGCGCGAGATCACTTATTGGCATTCCTACAATCTCCTACAAACTGTCCACTCTGGTCTACAAGTGTCTCAACGACTCTGCTCCCGAGTACCTTCAATCCTCCCTGGACCTGTACACCCAGCCCTCCGACCGTCCTCTTCGTTCTGCTGCTGACCCACTCCGCCTTCACATCCCTCGCTCGAAACTCGCATCTGCTGGTCAGCGTGCATTTCCCTCCGCGGGCCCCTCCGTCTGGAACTCCCCGCCGCTTGAGCTTCGCCAGAGCCCCTCTCTTGACGCGTTCAAGAGTAGGTTGAAGACTCAGTTCTTCCCGTAGCTGGCTGCGACTTTCATGTTCGACAGTGATGTGTTGTGCCCCAAAAGACATTCTTGTGCTGTGCTCTGTGAGAGGTGTTTTCTTTGTGTTTGATATTATTTTGTTTGGACCTAGCTATTGATGTGTACATTGTTGTTAAACAGTTGTTTGTTGTATGTTTATCAGGGTTTGCTAGTGTGTGATAGGGTTTGTGTCCGTCTGTAGATGTTAGTTTCTTTGTTAGTCCTGTGTTTACAACTCTTCGACAAGCGCTTAGAACTGTACCCACGGAATACGCGCTATATAAGCTTCATATTGATTGATTATCCCTTCGCCCGCATCCCATTTTTGCGTACGAGATTTTTTGTGGAAGTAAAAACAAGTCGCGTAAGGCGAAATTACTACATTTAGTCAAGCTGTGGAACTCACAGAATGAAACTGAACGTAGTCCGCCGCTAGTGCAAAAGGCAGTGAAAGTGACGAGCCTGTTTGGCGCGGTAGCGGTTGCGCTGTGCTTCATAGCACGCTTTACTGTACCTCTCTTCGTTTTAACTTTCTCAGCGTGTTTTTAATCCAAACATATCATATCTATATGTTTTTAGAGTCAGGAACCGACAAGGAATAAGATGAAATTGTTTTTAAATCGATTTCCGAAAATTAATTTTGATCATAATTTTTATATTTTTAATTTTCAGAGCTTGTTTTTAATCCAAATATAACATATTTATATGTTTTTGGAATCAGAACATGATAAAGAAAAAGATGAACGTAAATTTGGATCGTTTTATAAAAAAAATATTTTTTTTAGAATTTTCAGATTTTTAATGACCTAAGTCATTAATTAATTTTTAAGCCACCAAGCTGAAATGCAATACCAAAGTCCGGCCTTCGTCGAAGATTGCTTGGCCAAAATTTCAATCAATTTGATTGAAAAATGAAGGTGTGACAGTGCCGCCTCAACTTTTACAAAAAAAGCCGGATATGACGTCATCAAAGACATTTATCGAAAAAAAGAAAAACACATGTCCGGGGATATCATTCCCAGAAACTCTCATGTAAAATTTCATAAAGATTAGTCCAGTAGTTTAGTCTGAATCGCTCTACACACACACACGCACAGAAACACACACACACACACACACACACACACACAAACACACACACACACACACACACACACACACACACACACACACACACACACACACACACACACACACACACTCGTCTCGATTCCCCCCCTACGTTAAAACATTTAGTCAAAACTTGACTAAATGTAAAAATGCCAAATGGAGAGTAAAAATTTCGTGGAGGGAGTAATTTTTTCGTGGCTTGGGGAGTTCTTTTCTCGTACGAAAAGTGTACTCGGAGTAAGTATTTCGTACGAAATATTTACTCCGGAGTAAATTTTTCGTGGAGTAAAAATTTCGTGTTACACCGGGCACACTCGAGTCCTTTCCGTGAAAACTGTTGGACTCACCATCTCAGATCTGGCCAAGCTTTTACGTTTGATAAGACCATCCCGGATCCCTCCACTTACCAAACATGAACAGCCTGATTACTTACTCTCTCTCTCTCTCTCTCTCTCTCTCTCTCTCTCTCTCTCTCTGTCTCTCTCTCTCTGTCTCTCTCTCTCTCCCTGTTTCTCCTCTCTCTCTCTCTGTCTCTCTCTCTGAGCTGTCTCTCTCTCTGAGCTGTCTCTCTCTCTGTCTCTCTCTCTCTGTCTCTCCCTCTCTCTCTCTCTCTCTCTCTCGACCCATTACCAAAGAAGAAGTGTTGATGGCTATCAGAAAACTGAAATCGGGCAAAGCTGCAGGACCTGATGGTTTAATTGGGGAATTTTTTAAAGCAGCTAGCGAAGATGTGGTGTTGTTTTTAGTGAAACTGTTTAACGCTTTGTTTGATGAGGGAATCTATCCACAGAACTGGTACGATTCAGTTATTGTACCGTTATTTAAGAAAGGAGATAGAAATGATACTAACAACTATAGGGGAATTTCATTGTGTGATATATGTAGTAAATTGTATGGTACTGTTGTTAATAATAGACTTAAAGAGTGGACTGAATTACATAATATTACAGGTGAATGTCAGGCTGGTTTCAAACAAAATTATTCTACTGTTGACCACATCTTCACTCTGCTTGCTGCTGTACAGAAACAATTTTCTAATAATCGCAAACTTTATGTAGCTTTCATTGATTTTGATAAATGTTTTGACAGTATCTCACGCAGACTGCTCTGGCCAATTTTGATTAAAAATGGTATAAAGGGAAAGTTGTATAGATGTATTAAAAGTATGTATGCAATGGTCAAGGCTAAAATACGATGTGGTGCTCAACTAACAGATTTCATTAACTGTACAAAAGGTGTGAAGCAAGGAGACGTGTGCAGTCCAATTTTATTCGCTCTATTTATAAATGAGCTGGCATTGGAAATCATTGATAATGGTAGGCATGGTATTACTTTAAACCCTGACATTGTTGAATTGTTCATTCTACTGTTTGCCGATGATATTACTTTGCTGTCTGAAACTGTTGTTGGTCTGCAGTCACAACTACATAGTCTATATTTTGCTTCACAGCGCCTTGAGCTTAAAGTAAACATGGGGAAAAGTAACATCGTGGTTTTTCGTAAAGGTGGATATCTAGCTGCTCGTGAAGTTTGCTATTTTGGTGGGCAAAGAATGGAGGTAGTAAATGCATACAAGTATTTAGGTATTTATTTTTCTACCAAATTAAGCTTTAATTTTGCTTGTCAAGATCTAGTTGCCAGAGCAAAACGTGCAGTACTGTGTATTATGAGTAATTTGTATAAACTCGATAGATTGTCTTTGGATGTTTTTATCAAGCTTTTTGACTCACAAGTTCAACCTATTGTTCAGTATGGTGCCGAGGTATGGGGTCTGATGCAGGCAGCAACAGTAGAAAAGGTGCATTTGTTTGCTTTAAAACGTTTTTTAGGTGTTGACAGGCGTACTCCTAATGATCTTGTATATGGTGAATTTGGACGTTATCCCATTTACTTAAATTCATATGTACGTTGCATAAGATACTGGCTGAAACTGACAAGAATGGATGACAGTAGATTACCTCGTAAAGCATATAAGATGTTGTTTTCTCTAGATAGCAGAGGTAAATCTACTTGGGCATCACAGGTACGGTTGTGCCTGTGTCGATATGGTTTTCAGTATGTATGGATTAACCAAGGTGTAGCCTGTATTAATTCGTTTTTGGCATGTTTTAAGCAACGCATTATTGACTGCCGGTGGCAAGAGTGGGATAATCATATTCAGACTAGCGACCGGTTTGCATTGTACCGTACCTTTAAGACAACAAATCTTGTAGAAACATACTTGTCAATTCCAGTAAACAGACACATTTTAAATGTTTTGGTTAAATTTAGATTGGGTATTTCCAGACTTGCTTTACATACAGAAAGGTATAAAGCTGTAAGTGAAAATAATTTGGTCTGTCGTTTGTGTCAATCTAGTACTGAAGATGAATTGCATTTTGTTTTATGCTGCCCTGCACTGGAAAATCTAAGACGTCAATTTATTCCAGCAAAATTGTGTAGATGTCCTTCGAACTTCAAACTTGCACTGTTGTTGTCTGTGAAAAATGAAACTATACTTTGCAATGTAGCTAAGTTCTTGTATTTTTCATTTAAATGTTTAGAAAACGCTGTTTAAGCATTAGTATTTTATGATTATACAATGTCTTTTCTTCTGTTCACTTGAAACGACGCGTGTGTGGATTGCTGCTGCACACACGCTCTACTTTTGTGTAACCAGCCCCCTTCCGAAAGGGGCTAAGGCCTTAAAGGAATAAAATCTTGTTCTTGTTCTTGTTCTCTCTCTCTCTCTCTCTCTCTCTCTCTCTCTCTCTCTCTCTCTCTCTCTCTCTCTCTCTCTCTCTCTCTCTCTCTCTTCTCTTCTCTTCTCTTAATTCTCTCCTCTTCTCTCCTCTTCTCTCTCTCTCTTCTCTTCTCTTCTCTTCTCTTCTCTTCTCTTCTCTTCTCTTCTCTTCTCTTCTCTTCTCTTCTCTTCTCTTCTCTTCTCTCTCTCTTCCTCTTCTCTCTCTCTCTCTCTCTCTCTCTCTCTCTCTCTCTCTCTCTCTCTCTCTCTCTCTCTCTCTCTCTCTCTCTCTCTCTCTCTTCTCTTCTCTTCTCTTAATTCTCTCCTCTTCTCTCTCTCTCTCTCTCTCTCTCTCTCTCTCTCTCTCTCTTTCTCTCTCTCTCTCTTCTCTTCTCTTCTCTTCTCTTCTCTTCTCTTCTCTTCTCTTATCTTCTCTTCTCTTCTCTTCTCTTCTCTTCTCTTCTCTTATCTTCTCTTCTCTTCTCTCTCTCTCTCTCTGTCTCTCTCTGTCTGTCTCTGTCTCTCTCTCTCTCTCTCTCTCTCTCTCTCTCTCTCTCTCTCTCTCTCTCTCTCTCTCTCTCTCTCTCTCTCTCTCTCTCTCTCTCTCTCTCTCTCTCTCTCTCTGGTCTCTCTGTGTGTGTGTTTGTGGGTGGGGGGGGAGAGAGAGAGAGAGAAAGAGAGGTGAGGAGAGGAGAGAGAGAGGTGAGGTGAGGTGAGGTGAGGTGAAGAGAGGAGAGAGAGAGAGAGAGAGAGAGAGAGAGAGAGAGAGAGAGAGAGAGAGAGAGAGAGAGAGAGAGAGAGAGAGAGAATACTACATGGCTTGCTGTGTCGTACCAGATTTACACGAGTTGTTTTTTTAAATATTGAACTGCGAGCGAAAGCGAGCTGTTCTTTATTTGAAAAAGCAACGAGTGTAAATCTGGTACGACACAGCAAGCCATGTGGTATTCTGTTTATCCTACATACTGTACTTACGTGTATTTTACTGAAAATGTCCTGCGTTCGAGGCAGCTAAATTGAAGACGCTTGTTTTGGAACCTAGATCTCTTCCAAAGCCTCGTGCAATCTATTACGTCAAAGCAAAGAAACGTCACTCTGAAAGTGTGGCGTGACGTGTTAGTTCTAAAGATTCATCGAGGGTAATCAGCGAGCACAATTTGTGTTTCTATAATGACGTTTGTCTCGGTGACTTTGGCATCATAAGCAGTGGAAAAATAGGTCCCTGCCAGACTTGCTTGACATGACCTCATTTACATGATATACACACGTGTGATTTGAACGATTATTATCTCACGGGTGTCTCTCTCACGTATGTAGGATAAATATAGTTTTCTCAGCTCCTCTCCCTCTCCCATTATCATCATCATCATCATCATCGTCATCTTTATCATCACGTGCTGAAGTTTTCCGACCTCCTTTTGTTGGTAAACTTTTTAACATTTTAATTTTTCTTTTTAATTTTATCATTGTGTGTCTGTGCGTCCCAAGGACAGATTGTCAGAAATTAAAAGGCGTAGCCTTAAATCTTAATCCTTGTTAAATAAAGATCAAATCAAATCAAATCAAATCAAATCAGTTCAGTTCAGTTCAGCTCAGTTCAGTTCAGTTCAGTTCAGTTCAGTTCAGTTCAATTCAATTCAATTCAATTCAATTCAGATCAATTCAATCTCTCTCTCTCTCTCTCTCTCTTTCTCTCTCTCTCTCACACACACACACACACACACTCACACACACACACACACACATACACACACACACACACACACACACACACACACACACACACACTCTGTAGAATGGCGTTTTTTGTGTGACTCGAATTTATTTCTGAACAGACACTAGTATTGCAATCTGTAAAATTAATTCATCAAAACAATTCTCTCTCTGCACAGGAATGTTGATTTTGTGTACGTGTCCAAATTGAGAAACGTTCTGTTCTGTTGTGATCTACAACATGGTTTCATCGGGATGGAAGGCATGTTTGTATTATACACACTTGCTCTGTAACTGTGATCTAAACCAAACACTCACGGCTCTTTGGTAACCCCCTTCGGATGACTTAAAAATATTACACAAAAACTCTTCCAGCCAGTTCTTTGTCATTTAATGCCGCTCACCTCATTGTTGATAACATCATTGCGAACAACTCACTATAAAGATTAATGGCCCATTGCAAACGCGGCAAGCATCACGGTGAAACTTTAACAGCAAAATCAACATAGCATGGTGTATTTTACGATTGCCCTTCTGTCTCATATGTCAGAGCTCTGTGTGTGCGTGTGTGTGTACCTGGCAGTGTTTGTGTGTGAGTGTGTGTGAGTGTGTGTGTGATTGCATGCATGCATGCGTGCGTGCGTGTGTGTTTCTGTGTGTGTGTGTGTGTGTGCGAGCGTGCGTGCGTGTGTGCGTGCGTGCGTGTATGTGTGTGAGCGAGCGTGCGTGCGCGCGTGCGTGCGTGCGTGCCAACGTGCGTCTGTCTGTATGACTCTGTGTGTGTTTGTGTTTGTGCGTGCGTGAGTGCGTGCGAGCGTGCGTGCGTTCGTGTGTGTGTGTATGCGTGTGTGTGAGTGTGCCTGCTTAATGTGTTTCTCCTTTGTCCCCGTCTTTGTGTAAAGCACCTTTTCACCGTAAAACGGCTGGAACAGGGGACAGGGCGGGATCTGAAGAAAGGCACGCGGGTGGATTTAGGTTACGCAGAATGGGCTAAAAAAAATATTTAAAACATTAAAAAAAATATTTAAACGGAAGGTCCCACGCAGTACGCATCCCTCTCGCGTCGACAACACCTTGCACACAAAAATGGAATACGGAGAACCCACTACCTAAAGGACCTGCTTCACTTGACAGTGCAGCTGAACACAACTTGCTGCATCTGACCGTCACACATAAACAATTGCATGCCATCATTTCTGTCAATTTTGACCATCGCGCTCTTCTTCCTCTGCGTTCACGAGCTGAAACTCCCACGTACACTCGTGTCTTTTGCACGAGTGGGTTTTTACGTGTATGATCGACCGTTTTTGACCCGCCATTTAGGCAGCCATACGCCGCTTTCGGAGGATGCATGCTTGGTATTTTCGTGTTTCAATAACCCATCGAACTCTGGTCTTGTGCTTGCGTGTTCACACGAAGGGTGATTAGGCACTACTGCACATACGTTGACCTGGCAGATCGGAATAATCTCCACTCTTTAACCCACCAGGCGCGGCCGGGATTCGAATCCACGACCTCCCGATTGGGAAGCCGACGTCTTATCTATTCGGCCACTGCGTCCATAGCTTGCTAAAGTCGCGATTGCATGAAGATAGAATCCGCCCTTTTTGCTTTAGTGTGTCAGTATGACATTCTATCATAGCTGTAAGAGCGTTGACTTCACTTTTATGTGTCAGCTTAACTACGGAAAAAAACTAACCACCGTCCCAATATGGGAGAACATAAAACTGTGACATTGTCATTGTGCGACTGTCATTGTCATGGTCAAATGCAACTAAAACCCGCCTGCTGCATGCATCCTGAGAGGTTGTACATGACTGATTCACTGAGCACAACGATGCGATAACTTTCATACCGCCAGTTGCTTACAACCCATGTAACAGGGCCTTAACCGATTTAGCGGCGTGTCGGGACATCTCGGGAAAGGACAGAGACACAATGAGAACGGCAATGGAAGAGGATAAAAATTACCTTTTCTTTGTCTGCCTCTGAATAGAATCCCCATTTCTGACCTTTTTCTACCGAGTGTTATATATATATTCACTGCAACTGCCGTGCTTGTGTACGATGAACCGTCGCGATATAACCTTGAATGGTTGAAAACGACGTTAAACACCAAATAAAGAAAGAAAGAATGTACGATGAAAACGGTTCTTTTCAGGAAAGAAAGAGAGAGAAAAAACAAGTCGCGTACAGTGAAATTAATTCATTTTGTCAATCTGTGGAGCTCACAGAATGAAAATGAACGCACTGCATTTTGTCACCAAGACTAGGGTGGGCCGAAATCGCGCAGACGAGAAAGCGCATACAACGGATTTTCTTGATTTATTAGCTTGATTTTAATCCAAAAACTATGTATATATTTTTGAATTCAGCAGATGATAAGCAACATATGCAATCATTTTTAAATCTGGACAACAAACCTAAACTCTGCACTCTTGTTGCTTCCTTTCCAGTTTGGGGTTTTGTTGTTTTTTCTCGAAGATTTACATAGTGTCCATTATAAAATTAATTTAGCAAAATAAATGTCCAACTCTATCCGGAGAGCAGCCAGGATGCAGATTTTTGGTATGTCTCCAAGTAGAACAATGATCTTTTGACAGGAAAATGCTTGGTCGGGTTGAGCTGAACCGGTAACACGGGAAGGACTCTGTGCCTGGTGATGTACTGAATAATTCACAAGGATGAGAGAAATTGTAAGTTTTACGGCCTTACGGCAAAGCCATTAGGGGCATGTGAGATGGGGAAATCAAAACCCCGGCTTTGAATGGGAAAAAAATTGAGAGAGAAAAATAATAGAAAAAAAATAATAAATGATTAATAAAAAATATTTTTAAAATATAATTATATAAAGGTAAAGCTAAAAGGGGGGGTGGGGGTTAAGTAAATGCAGACAGCTGGCCGCTAGTGTACAAAGGTGCTATGCTAATTTACTATTTATGTCCTCAGTACAAGAGAATATTTAGGACATAAAGTGTTAATACGCTAAAAAATTACAAAGACAGAATTGGGGCTTTAACGTCCTCACAGCGAATTTCCTATTAGGGACATGTATGTGGTGATATGCTAGATCAAATTTACAAAGGAAGGACTGTGTCTTTTAAATAGTCATTGATAGACTGGACAAGGCCAGCGTGACCTCGCTGAGGAGGGCCGTGCCCAGTCAGCCGTGAAAGCGTCACCCCGTCGCGTGTCCTCACTTTCCCCCTCCCTCCACCCCCACCCCTGGGCGGGGACGTAGCTCAGTTGGTAGCGCGCTGGCTTTTTAGCCAGTTGGTCGCTATCAGCGTGGGTTCGATCCCCACGTTCGGCGAGAGATTTATTTCTCGGAGTCAACTTTGTGCAGACTCTCTTCGGTGTCCGAACACCCCCGTGTGCACACATGCGCACGAAAAAGATCCCACGTTCACAGCGAAAGTCTCAGGGCTTGGAAAACACGAAGACACGCATGCATCATCTCTCGTCTCTGATTATCATGATCGTATTTCGATACTTTGACGAGACAAACCCAATGCTGGTGTGTCGAAGAAGACAGCCACAGCGGCCTTGTTCGAATCAAAGTATCACACCATATCTTCAGCGTACCAATACCTGTCCCAATATAGACCAGTTGGTCTAAGAGGACGTTAAACCCTAACAGTCAGCCCCCACCCCCCTACACTGACCCCTTCCTTGAACTTGTGAAGATTACAGGTGTCTCGTTTTACAGCTTTGATCACCATCAAACCTTCCTAATTTCAGACTAGACAAACAAATCTCCGTATTCTCCCCTTGCAAAGAGACCCGAAAGGTTGCCAAACCCTTTTAGTTCCATGGTATTTTCTGAACTGCAGTCTTCTTCTTCTTCTTCTTCTTCTTCTTCTTCTTCTTCTTCTTCGTTCGTGGGCTGAAACTCCCACGTACACTCGTGTTGTTTGCACGAGTGGAATTTTACGTGTATGACCGTTTTTTACCCCGCCATTTAGGCAGCCATACGCCGTTTTCGGAGGAAGCATGCTGGGTATTTTCGTGTTTCTATAACCCACCGAACTCTGACATGGATTACAGGATCTTTTTCGTGCGCACTTGGTCTTATGCTTGCGTGTACACACGGGGGTGTTCGGACACCGAGGAGACTCTGCACACAAAGTTGACTCTGAGAAATAAATCTCTCGCCGAACGTGGGGACGAACTCACGCTGACAGCGGCCAACTGGATACAAATCCAGCGCGCTACCGACTGAGCTACATCCCCGCCCCTTCTGAACTGCAGTGAAATCAGATTTTCAATTCACTGTGTTTGAGGGAAACAGAGGGGAATTCTTCGCATACACAAAGATCCATTAAACAATTCAGTTGTAGTGTTGTTGTTTTTTTAAGAATAACATTATTACACACTGACCGACTCAATCGCGGCACGGTAATTTTTGTCTTCTTCAAAACCATTTAAACAGATACAGAATAAAACGAACTCCTTGTTCTTAAAACCGATTTTCGAAACATGGCCACTGATGCACCTGGGGCGTTAAATCTCAATTCCCATACCTCCTATTTCTTGATCATTTTGTGACACACGCATTAAGCCCAGCAGACGACGAGTGCTAATCGGGGATTTGTAATCCTATTACCCTGCTCACCCCCCCCCCCCCCCCCCTCCGGGCGGGGAGGGACTCTGTTTGCTTGATGATGGAAGAGCCATCAAACTAAACCTCGTTTCCTCCTGAACCCAGTCACACATCACTGAACATACTCGGTCACCATTATTCTTATTTTATTGCTGTTTCATACTAACGGAACACGTTTTAAATAACAAATAAGTACCATTGAAGAGCTGAAGGAATTGTAAGGTTTCAGTAGTTCGCACTAATACTAGAGAGACAGACAGACGGACGGACGGACGGACAGACAGAGAGAGACATTGACGAAGAGAGAATGAGAGAGAGAGAGAGACAGAGATAGAGACAGAGAAAGACAGAGACAGAGACAGAGACAGAGACAGATATGACTAAGTGCCAAAAGGTGCGCACGAAAAGCGGACAAAGGGGCTAAAAAATAAAAGTTGACAAACACGACTGATATTGTGATTTTTGTTAAGACAACAGATGCTGGAACCCAATTACGAAAAGAAAAGATAAATTTACCCAAATGATTTTACAAATAACGATAATTTTGTTCGTTATATCATTCAAAACGGCACTGAGTCATAGCATTAAGGTTATCTCGCACGTTTTTAAAGCTAGGGCTTTGAAACTTGGCACACAACCAAAGTATAATGACCTCCAGGTATGGTGCACATCACACTAAACAACATTGAATTTCAAGGTCACAGCGAGGTTAAATTTCCTTTGCAAACTGGAAAATTGTCGTTGTCACGTCTTACATGTTTTAATACTAGATCAGTTAGACTTTACATACTTCACATACTTTCAGCATTTTTATAAAACCTCATTAAAAGTGACCTGCTTGTTAATCTTTGTCAAAGTTCAAGGTCACAGCGGGGTCACATCTGGTCCAAATGTGGAATATTTTCAATTTATTCAGCGCGTTTATAGCACGAGCTTTGAAAATACACACAGTTCTAGTGTATAATGTTCACACACGATTAAAGTCTGGTTGAAAAAGTCAAGGTCACAGCAGGGTCGCGTTGAGGTCAAACATATACATTTTTCAATGAGGTTTTCTCATATGTTTTTGAAGCTAGGGCCTTGAAACTTGGCACACTACGCAAGTTAAATTAAACCTCATCAAATTCCAAGGTCACAGTAAGGTTAAAGATCCTTTAAGGATATTTTCTAAAAAAGGTGACCGCCTGGTTAATGTTTGTCAAATTTCAAGGTCACAGCAGTGCCATCTGGCTTAAACTTTGAAAAATTGTCAATTTCTTCAACTAGTTTTATAGTGTTTGAAGTCATTCACACATGATGAAAGTCTGGTTGATAAAATCAAACGTCAAGGTCGCAGCGGGGTCGCATTGAAGTCAGACACATACAATTGTCATTTTCACGAACGCCTTTTAAGCAACACCTTTGAAACTTCACACATTCCAAAGTTTTGATGTTGTTTGGTTATAATCAAAGTGTGGTCAATTTCCATGATTGAGAGCATTCAGAGGGGTCAAGTTGAGGTCACACAAAAGAGATTAAATTGTCGACACAACAGATGAGACTGGCTACCACTGTTTATTTTAATACACTTTTATGCAAATTTTAAATTGTGTTCAACCATATACACCAAACTCACCCAAACTCCTGAAACATCCAAGAAAAGGAAAAATGTGTCCAAGCAAGGAAAAACGCCATTTCTTCAAAGGCTGGAATAACTACAGAGGCAGCCGCGTCATTACACACAATGCAATTACGTCATACATCATACATTTCTATGAGTCATGTTGAATGGAATGGTGGCATGTGCCTCTATTCTAGCTAACAACAAAGCTGAAAAAATGAATATTATCTGTTTGTTTTGTTTGTTTTACCCGTACGAGACCTTTCTGTGACCTTGACATGTGACAAGGATCTACCTTAACTTCTTTAAGTCGGAGTTGAGAGTTGTGTGATGTTTGAAGGCTCTCCCTTTAAAAAAAACTGAGATAATGATGCATTTTCGTGTTTTTGATTTGCCCATGTGACCTTGAGATTCGACAAAGGTCAACAAGACTTTAACCGTGTATGGGGGCTATTAAGCCCAAAAATGTGAACTTTCAAGGTTCTTGCTTTGAAAAACTCTGAGAAAAAGGTTATGTTTTTTTTTTTACCCACACGAGACCCTGCTATGACCTTCACATTTCTCAAGGATCAACCTTGAATTCTCCATGTTGAACAATCATTAAGCAAAAGCGTTGTTTGAAGTTTGAAGGTTCTAGCTTCAAAAATCTCTGAAAAAATATGTTTCATCCGTTTTCTGAACCACATGTGACCCAGCCGTGACCTTGAAATCTGACAAGGGTCAACAAGACTTTTACCATGCATGGGGGCGATTAAACCCCAAATGTGTGTGAAGTTTCAAGGTTTCAACTTAAAAAACGTCTGAGAAAAATATACATTTTCCTTTTTGGACAATGTGTTGCACGCAAGACAACACGACAAACGCTCGTGTTATCATTCTTTTACTTTAAGGTCGACTTGCGTGCCCGCTCTTTCGCTAATCTCAATTAAAATTCATCTTAGAAGTTCGGTTTTATTACGCTTTTAATTAAGAAGATTAAACTAAGACAACAAATAGTTAGTTTTACCCATTAAACTCGATAAGGTAGTGACATTTTATGTTGAACGCAAGAAGGTGTCGCACGCAAGATCTGAAAAAATGTTGACGACATAATTTCAACACTTGATAGCGCAATCGTGGTTCGTGATTTCTTCACAAATTTTGAACACAGAATGTGTCACGTGGTTCCGTAAATGAAGTAGATCTTTGTACATGTAAATTTTGTTTTTAAAAGAAAATAACCGTTAATTACCGAACATTTTGTCGCACGCAAGATATGACGAAATTTTCAAATCGTTTTCAAAAATGCTGTTCAAAAGTTCTGCAGTCTTTGCTGGATTACTTGAAAGACAGCAGTTTGATACACCGTTATCGCTTGACGTGTCGACATCAATTCCAGAGTTTTTGAAAAAGAAATTTAGTAAATATCTGCGATTGAAAAATGTATGCCGTGATGACGAATCATCTTGCGTGCGACACCTTAAAATTCGGTTATCGAAAAAAAAAAATTCTCTCGAGATTTAGATTTGACGTTTGGTCTCGTCTGTAAAGCGATGTTTCAGGCATTCAATCAAACTAAATGCAATTCATTTGTGCTTCTTGTTATTTTTCTGTGGCATATTCAAAACACGAGGTATCACGATGTCCTTTTTCAGATGGCCGGTTTTGGCGTTATTTTTGACTTTAAACAAAGATAACTTCAAAACCGTTCAAGTCAGACACACGAAATTATGTCCACTATCTCTTCGCACATTCATCCACACACACACCAATTTTCAGCAGACACACGTTTTTAGAAACATTTTTATTGTAAAACAAAGTCGTCTTCTGTTCTGTGAGCACCTTTTGGCACTTAGTCATATATATATACTGAGACAGACAGACAGACACAAAGAGAAACTGACAGAGAGAGAGAGAGAGGCAGACAGAGACAAAGATAGAGACAGAGATAGACAGACAGTGACAGAGAGACAGAGACACACACACACATTTAGAGAGAGAGAGAGGGGGGAGGGGGTGGCAGAGAAAAAGACAGAAACTCGTTAACTCACGATCCAACATTCTTTGGCTCATGAGCTTGCCTTTCTCCTCGGTGTGTTTTTGTTTGTGGTTATTTTAAAGCAGCAGAAAAACAGCGGTAACCTTGCCCGAGTTTCAAAAGCAGTGAGAACCAAGAAGAAACACTCTGTCCAAAGTTTAAAAGGATCTACTGTCAGCTGTTTGTCGCACGGCTGAGGTTGAGTATGCAAACCGGAGGGTGGGGTGGGGGTGGGGGCTGTGTGTGTGTGTGCGCGTATATACGTGTGTGTGTGCGTGTGTGCGTGTGTATGTGTGTGTGTGTGTGTGTGTGTGTGTGTGTGTGTGTGTGTGTGTGTGTGTGTGTGTGTCTCACACGGCATAAATAAATCCCTGCGCCTTGAATATGTGCGCGATATAAATTGCATAAAAAAAATTTTACAAATAAAAAAATCCCTGCGCTTAGAATTGTACCCACGGAATACGCGCGATATAAGCCTCATATTGATTGATTGATTGATTGATTGTGTGTGTGTGTGTGTGTGTGTGTTTGTGTGTGTGTATGTGTGTGTGTGTGTGTGTGTATGTGTGTGTGTGTGTGTGTGCGTACGTGTCTGTCTGTCTGTCTGTCTGTCTGTCCGTCTGTCTGTCCTTCTGTCTTTCCTTCTCATAAAGACAGAGAGACTAATATGTGTGCGAGTGCGTGCATGCGTTTGTTTGTAAGTGTCTGTGTTTGCGTCTGTCTGGGATTGTAACAACTTCTACGCGGGTTATGGGCCAGTTACTTCCATACAGCAAGGGGAGGGCGGGGAGGAATTTTAAATGTCGGCATCAATCACAAACTGTCAAACAGCACATAAATGTCAGCCTTTGGACAAAAGGGAGAGGAAAGTCCGTCCATACGTTACAACCAAAGGTTAACTACGCACTGTACCAGCAACTTGACTTAGCGTTGTTAAACATTGCAAGAAATAGTTTTGCCAATAAATTGTAATTAACAATTGACCTTTGCGAGAAGAACTGGTCATGACAAATATAATTTGTATATATGTGTCATTCAGTTCACTCTCAACTCACTTGAGCCAAAAGTCTAAGTTACTGTTATGTTGGCCAAGACAATGATTCAAGTCAGTTGTACTTCTTAGAGGGTTTTATGCAACTCTTAAAAAAATGCAGGTGTACTCTTTGGTTTAAACAAGGTTTTATTCAAGTAAGCATGATACAATAATAAAACGAGAAACAATAGGGACACGATCTCAACAAGGTGTGCTCTTTGCACCTAAATAAATTAAATCACGTGAGTGTGACTAGTGTCGGTGAAATCTACAATGCTAATTGTGGCCTCTGTGTAATGATCACTTTATACGCGTGTAGACCATTCATAGGAGAGGAAGATAAGTGTGATCAATTGACCAACGATGAGGTCTGATGGTCTCTCGGCAGCTGAGCAAGTGGTGCAGATGAGCGATGAAGACGCTCTCGGCCGATCCTCCAGGCACTCAGCCACTGCTCAGCCACTGCTCAGCCACCCTCACCGACCTCTCTACACTTTGCTCGTCGTCTAACCCAGCAGGCACAGCGCCACCGAGATTGGGACTGGGAGGTCAAGAACATACATATGGGGCTGATGGGGTCCTCTTTGTACCGATAACTCCAAATGTGGGTTTCTTCTGCTGCTTCTTCTTCGTTCATAGGCTGAAACGCCAGTGTTCACTTATGTTTTTGTACAAGTAGGTTTTCACGTTTTTACCCCGCCATTCAGGCAGCCATACGCAGAATTTGGTGGATGCATGCTTGGTAGTTTTGTGTTTCTATAACCCACCGAACTCTTGACATGGATTACTGGATCCTTTCCGTGCGTATTAATTTGGTCTTGTGCCTGCGTGTGCACACGAAGGGGGATAAGGCACTATAGCAGGTCTGCACATAAGTTGACCTGGGAGGCCGAAAAATCTCCATATTAAGCCGGAGTCTTATCCACTACTGAAACCATTGTGCCCGTCGATGTGGGTTTTTCCAATAAAAATTATTGTATTATTTTTCCAGTTATGTATTTATTTACTTATTCAGACAGTTCTTTATTTAGTTATTATGGCATTATACAAAAGTCTAAAAAGTATTCTACATGAATAAAAAGCAAATAGGCCCACAAAACCGCTCCACTCCAACCACATCCCGCGTACACAAAGGCAACAACCCCCATCATAATCTTTACTTCCATCCCCTTTTGAAATACCGCAACAACAGACTTCCAGATCTATAACATGATGATAATGTTATCTGTTTGCATGTCTGTCCAGTGTTTTGTCCCCCCCACATAGCATATTAACCCTACCTGTCCCAAGATAGGCCAATTGGTCCTAAGAGGACGTTAAAACTAATTATCAATCAATCAATCATCAATCGATGTGGGTTTCAACAATGGAGACCGTAAGAGGTGCAAAAATTCTTTTTTCTTTTCTTTATTTGGTGTTTAACGTCGTTTTCAACCATTCAAGGTTATATCGCGACGGGGAAAGGGGGGAGATGGGATAGAGCCACTTGTCAATTGTTTCTTGTTCACAAAAGCACTAATCAAAAATTTGCTCCAGGGGCTTGCAACGTAGTACAATATATTACCTTACTGGGAGAATGCAAGTTTCCAGTACAAAGGACTTAACATTTCTTACATACTGCTTGACTAAAATCTTTACAAAAATGGACTATATTCTATACAAGAAACACTTAACAAGGGTAAAAGGAGAAACAGAATCCGTTAGTCGCCTCTTACGACATGTTGGGAGCATCGGGTAAATTCTTCCCCCTAACCCGCGGGGGGTTGTGCAAAAATTGAAGCTGTGTCCAATGAGACTGGGAAG
>NC_090251.1:24585132-24605132 GCF_037325665.1 Littorina saxatilis | reverse complement strand
ACAACATCAACGTTTAACCTACTTAAAGTGATATGCTACATGTACCAGAGGCTGACGATCAGAAACACCTTTGCTAGCAGACAGTGTACCTTTAACTTAAAGTGTAAGGGAACGCTTCGGTTAGCTAAAAAGTAGCGGCTAAGTGGCTGCTGTGTTTGTCCTCAGATTACGCTGCTGGAGATATCACCGATTCGAACCCAAAAGTATCCCCCTCCTCCCCCTAACCTAGCTGCCACCACCACCATCCCTACCCCACCCACCCCCGCCTTTTTTGTTCGCCTCCCTGGTCACCTATCTCAGGTGAGGGGTCAAAAGTCAAAAGTCAAAGATACGCATCTCCGCATCAACAATAAAGTCACACTTACCAAGTAACCACTGTCAATCATTTAAACAGTAGACACTACTCGGACCATTTTCCAGTGAAGCAACAAACACCTAGAGCAACTCCGCCCCTTCCCCTTCCGCCAAAAAGGGGGGAGGGGGGAGGGGGGGGGGCCAAGAAAACAAAAAAGACGGAGAACGAAAAAAAAAAAAAAAAAAAACAAGAAAAAAGACCGAAAAAACGAAAAAGAAAGCAACAAACAACTAGTAAACGAAAAAATAAAGAAAGAAAGATTTTTGGTCTCTGTTCAAGTACACGGTCTAACGGATGTTGTAATCAAACAGGAAGGCGGGCATCTTTAATTATTACTGACAACACTTGAGATATGCGATACGAATTTCAATCAAACCGGTAGCGGCAGTTACGATTAACCTAGAAAGGGTTCATGGCTGATCAAACGCCAAATCAATTACGTTTTGATAACCTATGAGCTGTGCTTGCAATAAACTGGGTAATGACAAATCCATGATTTTTCGTTTGTGATTATGTGATGCTTATTGCTTGTTCGACGTGTGAGTAATGTCAAATCAATGACGCGCAGATTAGAGTTTTGTGCTAATTGATGTTTTACGTTTTGTTTTGTTTTGTTTTCTTTCCTTTTTGTTTTGATTCGTTGTTTTGTTTTGGTTTGCTTTGGTTTGGTTTGTTTTGGTTTGCTTTGGTTTGGTTTGTTTTGGTTTGGTTTGTTGGCTCACGTAAGTGTAGCCTATGCGATCGTAACTTTGTCTGTCTGTGCGTGCGTGCGTGCGTGCGTGCGTGCGTGCGTGCGTGCGTGCGTGCGTCTGTGCGTGTGTATGTCTGTGGTAGAAACTCTAACATTTGAAGACGTCACATTACATTGACGTCACATTATGACGTAAGAGGGTTAGACGTCACGCGAAGGAAGTACTGACAGTCTCGGTCATTATTATTTTGAGCGCGCCGAGACTAGTTGGCAGTCGTGTCCTTGTAAGTAGGCTACATGTAGACAGACAGATCTAGATCTAGTGTCTCGCTTTCTTGCACAGTTTCACCTATGCTCTTTCTGTGTGTGTGTGTGGGTGTGGGTGTGTATGTGGGACGGAGTGATTGAGTTTGTGTTACTGTTTGTCGATTTCTTACGTGAGCCTTGATGGCTTCGCCTCTTGTTTTGGTTTGTTTGTTTTGGTTTGTTTGTTTTGGTTTGTTTGTTTCGGTTTGTTTGTTTCGGTCTGTTTGTTTTGGTTTGTTTGTTTTGGTTTGTTTTGGTTTGTTTGTTTTGGTTTGTTTGTTTTGGTTTGTTTGTTTTGGTTTGTTTGTTTTGGTTTGTTTGTTTTGGTTTGGTTTGGTTTTGGTATGGTTTTGTTTTGGTTTGGTTTGGTTTGGTGTTTGTTTGGTTTGGGTTTGGTTTGTTTTGGTTTGTTTTGGTTTGGTTTGGTTTGTTTGGGTTTGGTTTGTTTTGTTTTGGTTTGGTTTGGTTTGGGTGTGTGTGTTTATTTTGTGTTTTTTTAATTGGTAATTTTTTTTCTTGTTTTTTTTAAAAATCATTATTATTAATTGTGTGGTTCGCTTTGGGTTAATTTTGTTTTGTTGACTTTCTTACCTTCTGAAAAGGCGGGGCAGGTTGCTTGGGGAGGGGGGGGGGTGGTCTTGTCAGCTCAAACGATCCTGCGGCGGACGTGACGACACAGGACCCCCCCGCCCCCACAGACTGACCACTCCCCTGTCACTGGCTCAGACACTTGACAACAGCGCCGTCATGAATACAGTCTGCAAAGTGACCCACACAGGTGTGTCACACGCCATCACGGTCAAAACCACCACTGTTTACACACACACACCTCTGCTAGCTCATGGCTAAGAGCGTGGACACAGTTCGAAGTACAGTTCAGCCACAGACCCCCCCCCCCCCCCCCCCCCACCTCCCTTTTTTTTAAGACCCCACGATTTAAGACTTATTCCTTTTTTAAACCCCACGATTTAAGACTTGCTTTGAGACCTTGCTCTCTCACATTTTCTGTTCATAGCCTCTGCAAGCGCACCTCCGTTTCAAGACAAGCGACTTGTCAGGACCTGCTTTTCTCCGATTTTGGGAGGACTTGACAGGGGGTTCCACTGTCACTACAAAGTGCTTGCTTACTCCTACGTTGAGCTTTGTATGTAACTCCAACGGTTAACTTACAGCCTGTCACTGACAACCCCCACTACCACCCCCATCCCAATACCAGCATCCGCACTACTGCAAATTTCTGAAGTGTCTGACAAGATGATTTACGATTGAAAAGGAATTTACACGACGCATTTTAAAGGACATAAAAACAAGATCCGTAAAAGGGACACGTCGAAGTGAAGCAAAAAGCACGAAATTGAGTTGGCAGCGTTGTGAACGCTAACAATAAGATTTTTTTTTTTAAATATATACAATTATGGACACGCACTGAATAACAAAACACAGGGCACGCTGCGTCACGGTGTATTGCTGCGACTGATAAGAGTTGTCGATGTGAAGTGGTCTATACAACAGTCGTTCGTGTGTATCTGCTGCCTCGTACATTATCTTATTCCTCGTCTATCTCACACATCAAATCAACCGTCAACAGATGAACGCACGACTGACTCCGGCTTAAAAATGGCAATCATGCAAATATACGAGTGTATTATTTTTTCATTCATACGCAGATCTCTCAGATTCATGACTGTTCCGTTATAAAAAATAAAAAAATACCTACAAGATCCGTAATAACCTTCTCTGGCTGTCCTTTAACCACCAGGTCGCAAAGATATATCCATTCTTGACTTTTTTTCTCTTTTTTTAGAACGTTTTTGTTTCTTTTTCAAAAGCCAATGGCCTTCTTTTACTGCTTTGGACATACAAGCCTGCCGAAATATGGTTCGATGCCGACCATTCTTTGCGAACGAGGCCTTTTATGTGAACAACTTCGGAGTAGTATAGCTAACAACATTCCTTTGTGGCGAAAAAAAACACACAAATGTGTTATATTTTATTTTGATGTTGTCTGCTTAAACTTTAGACCGGTTGCAGAAATCAACATAAAGCATTAAGAACAAAAATAATAGCACGTATCTACTATTTAAACTTACAGACTCTGTGTACTTTTTGTGCTGACGTCATTTCCTCTAATCCCTTTGTGACGTCAGTTTATTTTCCTGTATAAGCTAGATGTTGTCCCCACCAGTATCTCTGCCTCTCCCTCTCCCATAAAGCTGTCAACGTGTCTCCGAACAGCAGCCATGACACTTCATCCAGCGTCACGTGTTCATTAATAACACACAGTTTGACACCTCTTGGTACTCAAACACAAACACAACCGTACACGCTTCTCTGGACGATTTTGTTATGCAAAGGTACCAGAACTTGATGAAATCGCCAGCCAGTGAGTTCTATACGGGTTTGGATTGCAAATAGAAGTCTTTTTTTTTTAAATAAAGCTATTAATACACATGTCACTGGGCCGGATATGTTGACTCGTTTCTACGGCCATATTGATAGTGTTGATGAGATCATTCCTACCTTACAGATAATACTAGTTTTTAAAACATAATAATAAAAACACCTTGCGCGATCAATCCGGCTATGAGTGTGTGGATGTGTGAGTGTGGATGCGTGTGTGGGTGCGTGCGTGCGTGCGTGCGTGCGTTCAGTTCGTGCGTGCGTCTGTCTGTCTGTACTGTCTGTCTGTCTGTCTGTCTGTTTCTGTGTGTGAGTGTCTTATTCTGTGTGGCATGATTGATGATAAAATAAAATGTCAGCGCGGCATATCACGATCAAGCAATAAAACAGGACACTTTTTTTTTTTACAGCTGATAGAGAAAAATGAGTGATGGTTTGCCAAAAGGCAGGTGCATCCACAGCCAGGTGTAAGGAAGACGAACACCTGAAGTCTAGGGTGCATAATGACACATCTTAAAGGTATGAGTTTCTTCCACTGATCCCGTGTAAACCATCATGTACACCACCACTGATCCCGTGTAAACCATCATGTACACCCCCACAGATCCCGTGTAAACCATCATGTACACCCCCACTGATCCCGTGTAAACCATTATGTACACCACCACTGATCCCGTGTAAACCATTATGTACACCACCACTGATCCCGTGTAAACCATCATGTACACCCCCACTGATTCCGTGTAAACCATCATGTACACCACCACTGATCCCGTGTAAACCATCATGTACACCACCACTGATCCCGTGTAAACCATCATGTACACCCCCACAGATCCCGTGTAAACCATCATGTACACCCCCACAGATCCCGTGTAAACCATCATGTACACCCCCACAGATCCCGTGTAAACCATCATGTACACCCCCACAGATCCCGTGTAAACCATCATGTACACCACCACAGATCCCGTGTAAACCATCATGTACACCCCACAGATCCCGTGTAAACCATCATGTACACCCCCACAGATCCCGTGTAAACCATCATGTACACCCCCACAGATCCCGTGTAAACCAACATGTACACCCCCACAGATCCCGTGTAAACCATCATGTACACCCCCACAGATCCCGTGTAAACCATTATGTACACCACCACTGATCCCGTGTAAACCATCATGTACACCCCCACTGATCCCGTGTAAACCACCATGTACACCCCCACAGATCCCGTGTAAACCATCATGTACACCCCCACTGATCCCGTGTAAACCGTCGAGTACACCCCCACAGATCCCGTGTAAACCATCATGTACACCCCCACAGATCCCGTGTAAACCATCATGTACACCCCCACAGATCCCGTGTAAACCATCATGTACACCACCACTGATCCCGTGTAAACCATCATGTACACCCCCACAGATCCCGTGTAAACCATCATGTACACCCCCACAGATCTGTCCAGGCTTTTACATACATACATAAGTTAAGAACATCCCTCCGCTTGGACACATACCAACAATCTACGGCCTGTCGCCTTTCTGGGCAGAGTGAGTATTTCCTGTTGAGGTTATAGTAGATGTTCGGACATAACTCTCCCTGGTTTATATGGGCTGTGAAAGAGTGAACACCCTTGTTTTTAGTTGGACAAATAAATCCACACGTGCTCCTTGTCTGCGTGTGTCCAACACACCCCTCGCTGGTGATTGGCTCGTGAAATGTTTGTCCCAGTAAAAGCAAGGGTAGTCACTCTTTCACAACCCATACAAACCCGACAGACCTATTTTTAAAATTCGTCTAGTTCACAAAAGATGCCAGAACAATCCCGCTCTGCACGAAAAGCAGCTAGGATGTTTGACAGGCGTGAAAAGTGACAAGGGCCCCGGTAGCTCAGTTGTCAAGGTGTTGTCGTTTTTGTTGTTGTCGTTGTTGTTGTTGTTGTTGTATTGGCTATTCGGTACCCGTGGATAACAAGCTGTATAGGAATCTAAGCTTGCAGCTCAAAACACAAGTGCAAGTCTGCGAGCTCTTCTCATGGTAATGAAGAGTAGCCTATTTGATTTGTTTCCCAAAGGTTCGAAATGTACATGACTTTTAATTTCTTTACTGATTCGTTGATTTTTTTGTGAGGCGCTTAAAACTATAGTAAGATTTGCGCCATGTGAATACCCTCATTATTATTAATTATCAATTATTATTATTATTATGGACCAAGCCATTCAGCCTTGCGAACTGGTAGTTTACTTTACTGCTGTGTGTACGACCGCCAGCAAGCTGCACCAGGAGGGTTTCGAAACTGTGTTCGGGCGTGACCAGGTCAACCTGTCCTCAAGCTACGATCTAATGGGGGGGGTGGGGGGGTGAAAACATTTTGTATAACCTCGCTCCGCCTGATGTGATTACAACCGACAATGCAAAGATTAGCTGAAACCCCCAAAGTCACCCAACCGTGTCCCGTGTCTACGAGCAACCTCTTTGCTTTCCTCTCAAGCGTGGCGACGGCCGAGAAAGCGACAGTTGGTCTGATTGCCTTTTTCAACAAAGCATGCACTTTATTTGCTCAGCCGAGACGCCGTTCCCGTGATTAGTCAAGTGTGGCGTTTCAAGTGTATATACAGTATGATTTTGAGCAACTCCGCCTTCCTTTCGTCCTCGAGTTATTAGAAACACATCATAAGACAACTGAACGTCTAGTGGTGCTCAGTGGTAATGGAGTCAAAACGGAAGTCCACAAATGAGTCAGCGGTCCGGCATTTCCGCGCAGATTTTGCGTATGAAGTTATTTCGGAATTTTCCAAACCGCTCGGTTTACTTAGCTGAAGGAGCCCAAAATCGACCAATGCCGCACAAACAGCCATAGACGATTACCGCTCGACAGAATTTTGTTTTTCGTTCCACAGATTCTACAGATTTCTGTATTAAAGTTGATACACGTGTATTATCTTCACACAACAAAAATAAAAAGAAACATGTACATCAGCCATGGCAGATCATTTTCAAATTGGGCAAAACGGCAGAGGGTAGTTTAAGGTACTTGTTCAAAGTTCATCTAAAACATGTCATTGGCCACCGCCGCGTGTGCCACACTGAGAAAGGTATGCGGTGTTCGTTATTCTTTAGAATAGAGAACCTACCATAAGCATGATAACTTGTCAGATACATTTATAAAAGCTTACATGTGAACAAGTCCCCGTGAAAAAATGCATGAGAAGATTTACTCCCTTGTCGAAGAAATCCGCGTCACGAACCATAAAGCAGGTAAATAATTAATGGTATACCTTCCTTCTCAGAGCGAGTTCACATCATGTTTTGAAGTTTTATATTACTCAAAATACAAGGTAGAAAAACACCTGCGTCTGCTAAATGCAGACTTTGAAGTAACCAACGCCAATAAATGCTTTACGCGAAGAGTGCATGGCTGAAGAATGATCGCTGCCATCGTATAGGTATGATTTGACGAACTAATTCGGCATACACACACACACACAAATACGCTCACTAACTCACTCACCCACTAACTCACTCACGCATTCAGTCATTCATTCACTCATTCCATAACTAACTAACTATATTTCGAACTAACTAACCATCCAACGCATTACACATTGCAGGCTGAAAACACGCGTAACAGGACCATTCACAGTGTTATCATCGAACTTCATCATGTACATAGATCTCTATCCCTTCCCTCTTGTCCAATCCGTCAGTGTCAAACGCTCTGTGTGTGTGTGTGTGTGTGTGTGTGTGTGTGTGTGTGTGTATGTGACAGCTTGCGGATGGATGACTGGTTGGTTGGTTCGTCACTATTGTTAACCGTCTCTGAAAGAAAGAAAAACTCGCCCTTGTAACCCCACCCCCCCCCCCCCCTCCCCCCTAGTTTTGTCATTTTCTTCGTCTTTTGTCTTGCTTGATACTGGGTATTGCTTTCTCGATTTCCGTCTAATCCTGTTCCCTGTTCTTTTCCTTTCATTGTTTTTGTTCTCGCCCTTTTTACATTTAGTCAAGTTTTGACTAAATGTTTTAACGTAGAGGAAGGAATCGAGACGAGGGTGTGGTGTATGTGTGTGTGTGTGTGTGTGTGTGTGTCTGTGTGTCTGTCTGTCTGTCTGTCTGTCTGTCTGTCTGTCTGTCTGTCTGTCTGTCTGTCTGTCTGTCTGTCTGTCTGTCTGTCTGTGCGTGTGTGTGTGTAGAGCGATTCAGACTAAACTACTGGACCGATCTTTATGAAATTTGACATGAGAGTTCCTGGGAATGATATCCCCGGACGTTTTTTTCTTTTTTCGATAAATGTCTGTGATGACGTCATATCCGGCTTTTTGTAAAAGTTGAGGCGGCACTGTCACACCCTCATTTTTCATTCAAATTGATTGAAATTTTGGCAAAGCAATCTTCCACGAAGGCCGGACTTCGGTATTGCATTTCAGCTTGGTGGCTTAAAAATTGATTAATGACTTTGGTCATTAAAAATCTGAAAATTGTAAAAAAAATATTTATATATATATATATAAAACGATTCAAATTTACGTTCATCTTATTCTTTATCATGTTCTGATTCCAAAAACATATAAATATGTTATATTTGGATTAAAAACAAGCTCTGAAAATTAAAAATATAAACATTATGATCAAAATTAAATTTCCGAAATCGATTTAAAAACAATTTCATCTTATTCCTTGTCGGTTCCTGATTCCAAAAACATATAGATATGATATGTTTGGATTAAAAACACGCTCAGAAAGTTAAAACGAAGAGAGGTACAGTAAAGCGTGCTATGAGGCACAGCGCAACCGCTACCGCGCCAAACAGGCTCGTCACTTTCACTGCCTTTTGCACTAGCGGCGGACTACGTTCAGTTTCATTCTGTGAGTTCCACAGCTTGACTAAATGTAGTAATTTCGCCTTACGCGACTTGTTTTAAATGCTTTCTCAACTGCATAGACGTCGTGAGCGCAGCAAACGCAGCGTATCTAATTACCACCACACTCCCCAGTGATTTACGCAGTCCTGCATGCGGTGCGCACACGTTTGTTCGTTTAAATTGACACGGGACACCATTACACTAGCTGACAGGGTCGCGTGTGGACACCTTAAAGAATAAATTGATTGGGAAGTAAAGGTACATTGTCCGGAAAAGAGACCCACAAAACATCAAACAACAGCAGAAACAACAACAACAACAACAACATAATTTACCATTATTATTTTGACATTATTTCAAACTTGTTATATTAAAATCGTCCGCCAAATTTCATTTGCTTTTAAGAGTACGGTCATAAGCCTAGCTTGTTGTGCTCCATGTTCCTAATTTCATGTATGCGGCAATAGTACCAATGAAATTTATTGAATAAACTTGTTTAAACCAACAACAACAACAACTTTCGCAATATCACCGTTACACTATGTGACAGGGCCCCGTACGAGCGTACACGTTAGCTAACAAAGTGGCTGTAAATTAAAGGTACACTCTCTGCACAAACAACAAACAAAATTAACAACAACAAACAACAACAGCCACAACACCAACAACACCAACAACAACAACACCAACAACAACACCACCAACAACAACAACATCGATATTCACAGCAACACCATTACATTAGTTGACAGGGTCCAATGATTGTGTACAGTACACGTAGCAGGAAAAAGAAAAACAATGGGTAGCGCCGTACTGTATGGCAGCTCGCTTTCCCCAGTGAGAAACCAGCCCAAATTTTCATGAGGGTAATCTGACAGGACTGTATGAAATATCATCCTTATTTTTATCCTTAAACCTAACAAATTCCGGCTTTTAAATCCAGTGAGAGAGCGTTCCCAAGGACGCATGCTAGGCCTATCTATCTTCTTCCCGTCTTAAGGCAACAACAAAAAATAGTCTGTTTACGGTATCCCGACCGAGCCTATCTTTTCGCGCGACCCTAGACTTTTTTTTGGCATTTGGGGGAGAAATTTTTTTTTTTAAAGTCTTTGTTTTTTGGCAAAATAACTTAAAAATATGTTTTTTTGGAGATTTTTTTTTTTTAAATACCGACCTACCGACCCTATTTTTGTGCCTATGTTACCGTAAACAGACTATTTTGTTGTTGGCCTAACCATTCTGTGAATCACCACAGATCTGTCGAGGCTTTGACATGGATTAAGATCCTTCTTCCATCTGTACACCAACCAGAACTCTGCAGTCTGTTTGCATTCTGGTTTTTTTTCTCCAAAATTAATGTTGAAACTGACACCTTCTTCGGTCTCCCGTCTTCCCACCGCCAGTCCCCACCCACCATTCTCCACAGCCCGCCCCTGGGATCACGTGACAAGAAAAAATATTGGAAAAGACAAGAAAAAGGTCCTACAATGGAACCTACCTCTCAGACCCCCCCCCCCCCTGATTTAAGACCCACACACACACACACACACACACACACACACACACACACACACACACACCTCCACCACCATCACCCCCCCCCTCCCCACCCGCCCTCGTTAAGACCTTGTCTTCAAACATTAGCTCTTCCTTGGAGTTTGTACATTAATCTCCACTTTAAGACCCCGTCCTTTTGTTTGGATTCTTACACCCCCGGTATAGGGGTGTGTATAGGATTCGGTCGATGTGTTTGTTTGTTTGTGTGTTTGTGTTCGCATATAGATCTCAAGAATGAACGGACCGATCGTCACCAAACGTGGTGAACAGGTTCTATACATTCCTGAGACGGTCCTTACAAAAATTGGGACCAGTCAAACACACGGTTAGGGAGTTATTGGTGGATTAAGATTCTACAAGGACTTATAGAGGGACATATTAATGGTCAAAGGGAAATAACCTTCTCAGTTGGTGGCAGTGAGAATGGTAAGGACGGGGGTGTTTTTCCTACCTCGGAGGAATTTCTTGTTTTGTTTGGTCTTAAAAGAGGCCTGTATTAATCTGGTCTCTCATTTTCTCTGGATTCCAACCCCGAACCTTCCCACACGCTCCCATCTTGTTCTGAATAACCGCCTGAAGAGTAACAGCAAGCAACCACGCCAACTAACCAGTCTGGTGAAACGACACTAGTATTATTTTGGTTTTCTTGTTGAAAATTACAGAGGACCAACAACAAGAAAGCAATTAAACCAGTTTGTAGAAAAAACGCGAGGAGAATGTTTGGCTCTTGTATGACATACAACACCGAGCCTTTTAGACGTTGAAGGATTAAATACACATTCAAATACACTGAAATGCTTTGCACAAGTAGAGCAGCAAATCTTGACGACAACAACGAAGTAAAACGAAAAAGAAAAAAAACCGAATACAAAGATAAGAACATTTTTCGCTTTTATCTCAAGAAAACACTTTCTTCTAAACAACAGCGTACGGTGTCAAAACTTGTCTTGCATGAAGGTATAAGGTGCTTTCATGAAAAAAATATGTTCAAGAAAAGAAAAAAAAAGTAGAGCAGCAAATCTTGACGACAACAACGACGTAAAACGAAAACAAAAAACGTTGTGTCTACATGAAAAAAATATGTTCAAGAAAGGAAAAAAAATCCAGTCCACGGCAGAGATACAGCTGTGCCTTCTGTGACATCAACACGACAATACAGACACACCGCACAAAGACCAAAGAGAAGTAAAAAAAAAAAAAATTAAAAAACAATCTGGCAAACTGACCGATATTTGGTATTTCATATACATATACAGGGGCGGACGAGGGGGGGGGGTTGGGGTTTCCGGACCCCCCCCCCCCCCCCCCCAGCCAAAAAATAAAAATATTTTTGTGGTTTTTTTTGGGTTGAGTTTCAATTTTTGGGGTATTAATCAGTGACAAAATCTGTTGCCTGAAACTGGTAATGATCATCCTCAGAATGCACCAGATTGCACCATTTTGCATCCTTTTTTTCAAAATTTTCCGGGGGGGCATGCCCCCGGACCCCCCTAGCAAGCTAGGCGCTTCGCGCCGTCGGCTCGGCGCTTCGCGCCTTCACACCCATATCTTCACAATATACTTTTGGAAACCCCTGGGGTCTGAAAAACAAAGTAAAGTAAGTGCTCTAGATGCGTACGACATACTGTGCAATAGAGTAAGTGAGAGTTATGCGGTACGGAACGCGGATCGTATCAACTGATGCAGGCAATTGATGCATCCAAAACCACGAATTTGATGCATCAAAAGGATGCATCAGAATTATCGGGTTTTCCCGGAAAGTGCTGAGCAAAAAGCTAAATTTGAACCGGAATACGAAGCGAAACGAACTATTTCTAAGCCTCTTTTGTACGCGCCATTCCCAATCCCACTACCAGCAGGAAATTTTCCGAAATCATGGCAAGTGTAATTGACGGTTTGGAAGAAGCTGTGGTTCAAACAGTCGGGCACAAAGACGGCAGGACGGGCGAGAAACGAAGGAGAAGGAGGTGCCGACGGCATCTGTTTATATTCGTCAAAATGTCATTTCAAGTTTTTCCGTGCTCGGGCATTTCTCACAGAAAGACCGGAAATGAATGACCTTTCGCATGCATACACAACCGAAAGTGATGCATCAAAATGATGCATCATTTTCTGAAAGGATGCATCTTTTTCGTATCGGATGCATCAGTTTTGGAAAATGATGCATCCTTTTTGAAAATGATGCATCCTTTTGTGAAAATGATGCATCAAATTGTGAAAATGATGCATCAAATCTTGGTTTTGGATGCATCAATTTGATGCATCAGTTGATACGATCCGCGTTCCGTAATGCGGAACCAATCTCGTGGCACTTGAGAGTCAATCAATCAATCAATCAATCAATCAACATGAGGCTTATATCGCGCGTATTCCGTAGGTACAGTTCTAAGCGCAGGGATTTTTTTTAAATTTTTTTTTTTATGCAATTTATATCGCGCACATATTCAAGACGCAGGGATTTATTTATGCCGTGTGAGATGGAATTTTTGTACACAATACATCGCGCATTCACATCGGCCAGCAGATCGCAGCCATTTCGGCGCATAAATATATCCTACTTTTCATGGCCTATTATTCCAAGTCACAAGGGTATTTTGGTGGACATTTTTATCTATGCCTATACAATTTTGCCAGGAAAGACCCTTTTGTCAATCGTGGGGTCTTTAACGTGCACACCCCAATGTAGCGTACACGAAGGGACCTCGGTTTTTCGTCTCATCCGAAAGACTAGCACTTGAACCCACCACCTACGTTAGGAAACGGGGGGGGGGGGGGGAGGAGAAAATTGCTAACGCCCTGACCCAGGGTCGAACTCGCAACCTCTCGCTTCAGAGCGCAAGTGCGTTACCACTCAGCCACCCAGTCCCAGAGAGTAACACGCATTGAAATAAACAAGCGATTTTTATCCTCAGGAGTGCCAGGAGATCGGTTCCGCATAACTCACTTACTCTGATACACATGTCCGCTTACTTCCTTTTGTTTCTCAAATCTCAAAATAACGATTTGTTGCCTCATTTTGTTAAAGATGCTTTTCAAGGGGATTTCTTTCTTTCTTTCATTCTTTCTTTCTTTCTTTATTTGGTGTTTAACGTCGTTTTCAACCACGAAGGTTTATATCGCGACGGGTTCCTAGGGGATAGCGTGTAGCAACAAAATCGCGATTTAATTTTTTTCCCCTTTTTCCTGCATGCGTGTACTCGTGTTCCTATGCCTTTCACTGTGACCATGGAATCTTTATCGTGCGCATGCGTGCACACGGGGGTGTTTGGACACCGAGGAGAGTCTGCACAAAGTTGACTCTGAGAAATAAATCCCTTGCATAACTGGGGGGGGGGGGGGGGGTCGAACCCACGCCAATAGCGACAACTGGTTAGATTAAACCGTTAGAACCAAAGGCAAGGCCTGCGCAGATAGACCGATTCATTCCGACGCACAGACATACACAGACGGGAAAAAAGTCAAAAAGAAACAGGCGAAGGAAGAGAGACAGACACAAACAGCCTTAAAGAAAGCCAGTGACAGATTAACTGAGACAGACACACAAACGAAGACATGGAGAGTACGTATGTGAGAGAAAGGGGGGGGAGAGAGAGAGAGAGAGAGAGAGAGAGAGAGAGAGAGAGAGAGAGAGAGAGAGAGAGAGAGAGAGAGAGAGAGAGAGAGAGAGAGAGAGACAGAGAGAGACAGAGAGAGAGACAGAGACAGAGACAGGCAGACAGACAGACAGAGACAGAGAGACAGGCAGACAGACAGACAGACAGATATAGACAGACATACAGACCGACAGACATCGACAGACAGACAGACGAACACATAGACACAGACAGAAGGACAGACAGACAGACAGACAGAAACACAGCGAGACAGAGGCAGACAGAGAATGTAAGTGAGTGTGACAGACAGACAGACAGGCAGACAGACAGAGACACAGCGAGACAGAGACAGACACAGAATGTGAGTGGGACAGACAGACAGACAGACAGACAGAGAGCACACAAGTAAAAAAAACCACCGAAACACAGATCTACTCACATGGAGCCATCGCTGTTGAGGTAATCCTCGATCGGAAAATCCAACGCTTCGTTGTCTATTCCTGCCAGCTCGTGATCTGAATAAAACACAATTACAAACAGCTATATTCAATGCATGTGACACCCTAATTGTATCAAGAATACAAAGAACATTCTTCGCTTTTATCTCAAGAAAACACCTTCTAAACAACAGCGTACGGTGTCAAAACTTGTCTTGCATGAAGGTATAACTATAAGGTGCTTTCAAAATGTAGATAGATAAATACGTAATTGATATAAAATAAAGAATGAACAATAAAGAAAGAAATAGATAAACAAGTGAATACATGAACCAATATATGAATAATTACATCATCAAAATAAATGCATCAATCAATTAATCAATCAATCAATCACTCAACAAATAATTGATGAAATAATGAAATCATTAAATAAATAATGAAATAAATAATGTTTTTCTGAACTCTCGTGCTTTTTAAAACTGTCACGCTCAAAGGACAGAACCTGACCGAGGATGCAGTGAAACGGAATTTGACAGGTCACTGCTGTGAAAAAAACATGCACCCGGCACAGTAGAGAGGTCAGAGGGTTGCATTACTGAGGCTCGTTCAAAGTTTAAATTTACCCATGTTTGGTCGTATCACTCAAAAATGTACAAGGGCGGAGCGAAAACGATTAGGGATAGCTCTCAACCCTTGTAACACAATATAGTACTAATCATTTTGAAAAACTTTTCTTCTTCAGCACTATATAAAAGTTGCTGAGATGTTTTTAAAATAATTAAAAACTTCCTCCGCTAGCCCCTCGGCCGGACTATACAGCTTTGCAGCACTCGTATTTTGTCAGCGTTATTTCTGTCGCAAAACTCGTTTGTCCTGTCGCAATTATGCAGCGATCGCCAAAAAAAAGTTCCCCGCGCTGATGGTGATTCCATCGTGCGAGAAAACAACGAGGTAATTGTGCTCAAACCCGTTATGTATTACTACACGAGTGCATGTCCGCGTTGCCACGTGCATTCCCGATTTTTGAGTATATATATTCTGAGAAATTATCAATTTCACAGACACGTATTCGTTTAGGCTACTTGTAGCTGGATGTGACGCTGTCTTTGTTCACACTTGAACAGATACACTGGAACACCATCACCATCACCACAACCACCCTCTCCATCAACCCCCACCCCCCTCCCTCCTCTCCGATCCACATCCACATCCACATCCGCCCCCACCGCACTTGAAATATTCGACGACTCTCGCCATCTCGATTTGGAGAAGTCAACACATTACTCGGCTTGCTTCTTCATCCTTTTCTTTTCATTGTCTCATTATCATTATGAGAGGACAGCACGTTTCGCCCTGAAGTCCGGACTGACGATCTAACAGCGAACGACAAGAAGAAGAAGATTATCATTATTGTGCCCGTGCACTACAAAGACCACGAGGTAGACGTACTTCGTTTCGTTTCTAAATAATTATTCGTTCCGTAAACTTACTGTTCCTGTTGACGGTTTTTTATTTTTTATTCAACCTTTTCAGACATCCAAAGATCTTAAATCGGGGGGCCCTACACCTGTATTTATTTTATTTGTAGAAATGAACTTCCTCAAGTTCCTGTGATTCTTGGGTGATTCTTACAATCCAAAAAATGGCAATAAATATCTCCATATTTTCAACAACAAAAACTGACTATGGCGCTGACGTCGGGATAGCGACGATTTTACTTTGGCCAAACAAAAATATATGTTGGTTTAGGGTAACGTGATCTAAAAAGCTCGGGTCGGTAGGTAGGCTTTTTTTCTTTATTTTTTTTTTCTTTTAGATTTGGTTGAGATTAAAGAAATTTACTGTGGTTCGCAAAATGTGCCAAAAGTTGAATTTTTTTTTGAGAAATGAAAAAAAAGTTTTAGGATCGGCGGTAAAAAAAATAGGGTCGGTCGGGTCACCCTAAACCAACATATATTTTTATTTGGCCTTACAGGCAGGCGTGGGGGAAGTTTCCGGCAAAGAAGTTGGCCCCAAAAGCAGTTTCCGCTCACCACGTATCGCCACTAATCTTGGAATGTTCAAATTAATTTGTCTAGTGACAGAATGTTCACTTATACTGTATAACTTACCAAAAGCAAAAAAAAAAACGCGTCGCGAAAATGATTTCAGTGGAACCCCACCGATTTAAGACTCCCTCTCTTTTCAGACATTATTTTATTAGGTTTAATTGCTCAAAACCTCTGTACGTAATACCCCCATTTTAAGACTACTTCCTTGTTCTGACCTGATTTTCTCGGATTTTCGGAGGTCTTAAAAAGGGGGGGGGGAGGGGGTCCACTGTAAAAGGTAAAGATCAGTTCCTTCCCGCGCACCGCTTCTACAAGATCCCGTTCACCGCCACATATCTGTCCAGGCGTTCACGAGGTACAGTCGAACCTGACTTTGCGGCCACCTCTCCAAAGCGACCACTTGCCCACAACGACCACTCTGAAGAATCCCAGACGAGTTTTTCTATTTCAAGAAAACAATTCTTAAAAGAGAAAAACCATTTTAAGAAAAATAATCTTTGATGCTAAATTTATTGCCAAATATTTCTCGTTTCCGTACAGTTTTCTTACCATCCTGACGAAGGCAGTCTATCTGCCGAAATATTGATCCCAAAAAGTACCTAACCTGGTAACTGGCGTATCTTCTTTTTATTTTATGAGTTTTTCTATTATAATAATTCACCTTTCCATAGCGACCACCTGTCAATAACGACCTTTTTTGGTCGGTCCCTAGGATGGTCGTTGTAGACAGGTGAGACTGTTTACAAGCAACACGCGCCAATGATCAACAGCCAGGCTGCTTCTTGTGCATTGTGGGCACGTTTTGTTGAATTGATTTTGTGAGTGAAATCTGTGACAATCTACTTTATCAATTCAGCAAGAAATATCCACTCTTTACATGAAGCAGTCAGGTTGTTGATTGTGGGTATTGGTCCAAGGAGAAGAATAATTATGCTTGTACCTTGTAAACGCTTGGCCAATTGGCCAGACTTGCCTGTGTCTGTGAGCATGATAGGTTGCGCATGAAGGATGTAATATTTAAGTGAAGAAATAATTCCCACATAATTATAACAGAGTTTTGAACAAGCAAAAAGGTCGTGACGCACTGACAAATCCAAGACATGGTATAGCCTCTACGGGTGACCAGCAGAGGACGTTTTAAATTATTTTAAAAAAAATCCTATCAACTTTTGCATAATTTCTAAGAATAAAAGTTGTTGAGGACGATTAGTGCTATCCTGTATTAAAAGGGTTAAGCACTAAAGTCAATAGTTTTTGTTGTACCCAGGTAAAGTGTGACAAAAAAAGGGTCAATATTAACACCGGATGAGCCTCAGCGACGCATAACGCTGACGACCTCCTTGGCCAGCCAGGGGTGCCGTGTGAGCACGTTTTTCACAACAATTCTGTAATATTCCTCTGAGCAAGACAGTTAAATCAAAAAAACAAATACAAACACGAGAGTTCAAATGAATATATTAGACTTTGAGGTAAAGCGTGGGGGTCTTTTGGGGTATACATTTGATGATTTTTCTTGCAATTTCGGGTAATTTCACGTGTACAGAGCTTAAACCACATCAGATAGAAACTAGTACTTTTAACAAAAAATAGTACTACTCGCCCTCAACAACTTTTGTTCTTAAACACATATCAAAATTCAATTATTCATTTTTAAATAATTTAAAACGTCCTATATTGGTCCCTCGAACAGACAATACGCAGTGCAGTTCGCGTCAGAATGAAGCACCGATTTAAAACATACTACCGATGCTGTGTAAAGTGATACTGTGCAATGTGTGGTATAATATATTTATGCGCACTGCACCGTGAGGAGTCGTACAATGCGCAGTGAGGATCGTCTTCTTCCCAGGTGTCGGCACTGACAGGGACACAATGTCTCTTGTCTTGGCTTTCTTCAAGTTGTAAAGCCATTAACATGACAACGTTTACTAGAGTATGATCTATATGCGACGTAAGGCTTAAAAACAGTGTCTAGATACGGTAACCAGACCTAGCCTTTTTTCCCTGCAGACCCTAATTAGGTTTTTTTCCGTGAACAAATAAAGGTAGAAAAACAGTACACACACACACACACACACACGAAGAACACACACACACACACACACACACACACACACACACGAAGAACACACACACACACACACACACACACACACACACACACACACACGAAGAACACACACACACACACACACACACACTCACACACACAATATGTCTAAAATACTGGCCACAGTCTTACTTTACTCGAGCGAATTTTAGAAAATAGTATTTTTACTGTTGCCGCAAAGAAAATTGTTTCCACGAATCCGCGGAATCTCTATCTATGCAAGCTTTGGCGAGATCAGACTTGCTTAATAGATTTTTGCGATGAAAATTCATTTCAGCTAAACCGAAAATTAGGTTTGTCGTGTGTTTTCTCTCCCTTTGGGTATTAGACTTGTTTAATTATTAGTTAAACTTTTTAAAATGGTCATAATCCATGTAAAACAATGAGGTGTTCGTATCACCTTGTTAAACCGGACCTTGCTTTTGAGGACGATCTACTAACTGAAACTTTACTCTATGTGTGTGTGTGTGTGTGTGTGTGAGTGTGTGTGTGCGCGCGCTCGCGTGTGTGTGTGTGTGTGTGCGCGTGCGCGCGTGCGTGCTTGCATTGAGGGCAAAGGTAAGGGGGGGGGGGGGGAGGTGGTGCGAACAAACGACACAGAAAGCGAGGACGGTGACACAAACACGAGCCGTGGGAAGCTGAACAAGTGGAGCGAATGAAGCTCTCCTATCTCGCGTCACCTTCCACGCGGATTGTTTCCCTTTCTGATGAGTGATTAAGGCCCTTGTTTGCACTTGCAATGACTTATCGATAAAGTGGGGTGGGAACACCCTACTTTTCCTCCCATTCCTTACGGGGGTTTTAACGATTGGAAACTATGTTTTGTGTCCCGCAGCATGGGAAGAGTGCGGAGGGAAGCCGAGGCCTTGACTGGGGATGGTGTCACAAGAACCTGCTAACTAAAATCCAATTAGTCAATCGTGACAAATGCAGAGTTTGAACACCACAGACTGATGAGCTGTGAAGGCATAGTGTTTCCGGGCATACAGTTGTGAAGATTAATCCACCTACCTACAACCCAAACATCAATCCACCAATGTTGAAACAGCGTGACGATGAGAGAGAGAGAGAGAGAGAGAGAGAGAGAGAGAGAGAGGGGAGGGGGTGGGGAGAGGGGGGTCTGGGGGGGGGGGGTGGGGGGCAGGGGGGAGGGGACTTAATACTCAAAGACAGTGACAGGAAGACTGCGACAAAGACAACAAGAGTGGTGGTGAATTCGGGTCAGATGAGCTTAGGTTTTCAGTCAATGCTGAACCGTTTGAAACTCTTAAAACTTATGTATAATACATATATATACCCCCTTTTTCGCAAGAGGTAGGAACCTGGGTTTTTTGCTGTGACCGTGTGTATCCCACTTCCAAGCTACACACCGAGTTTCAGCTCAATCGACCCATACAAACTAGAGATCAAAGTGCGAACAGAAGGACAGACAGACAGACAAAGAAACAGACAGACAGACAGACAGACAGAGTGAAACGTATACACCGACATGAGAGAGATCGACCCAGAGGAGACACAGCGACAAAAGAGGGATGGGGGAGACCCCACGATAAATTGAACCCCACGAAAAATTGAAGACGGACGCACTGAATAATTATGCTGCTTCCATTGTAGTTTACTCGTGCCATTACA
>NC_090251.1:24572616-24584932 GCF_037325665.1 Littorina saxatilis | reverse complement strand
GAGAGACAGAGAGACAGAGACAGAGAGACAGGCAGACAGACAGACAGATATAGACAGACACACAGACATACAGACCGACAGACATAGACAGACAGACAGACAGACGAACACATAGACACAGACAGAAGGACAGACAGACAGACAGACAGACAGACAGAGACACAGCGAGACAGAGGCAGACAGAGAATGTAAGTGAGTGTGACAGACAGACAGGCAGACAGACAGAGACACAGCGAGACAGAGACAGACACAGAATGTAAGTGAGTGGGACAGACAGACAGACAGACAGACAGACAGAGAGCACACAAGTAAAAAAAACAACCGAAACACAGATCTACTCACATGGAGCCATCGCTGTTGAGGTAATCCTCGATCGGAAAATCCAACGCTTCGTTGTCTATTCCTGCCAGCTCGTGATCTGAATAAAACACAATTACAAATAGCTATAGTCAATGCATGTGACACCCTAATTGTATCAAGAATACAAAGAACATTCTTCGCTTTTATCTCAAGAAAACACCTTCTAAACAACAGCGTACGGTGTCAAAACTTGTCTTGCATGAAGGTATAACTATAAGGTGCTTTCAAAATGTAGATAGATAAATACGTAATTGATATAAAATAAAGAATGAACAATAAAGAAAGAAATAGATAAACAAGTGAATACATGAACCAATATATGAATAATTACATCATCAAAATAAATGCATCAATCAATTAATCAATCAATCAATCAATCAACAAATAATTGATGAAATAATGAAATCATTAAATAAATAATGAAATAATGAAATAAATAATGTTTCTCTGAACTCTCGTGCTTTTTAAAACTGTCACGCTCAAAGGACAGAACCTGACCGAGGATGCAGTGAAACGGAATTTGACAGGTCACTGGTGTGAAAAAAACATGCACCCGGCACAGTAGAGAGGTCAGTGGGTTGCATTACTGAGGCTCGTTCAAAGTTTAAATTTACCCATGTTTGGTCGTATCACTCAAAAATGTACAAGGGCGGAGCGAAAACGATTAGGGATAGCTCTCAACCCTTGTAACACAATATAGTACTAATCGTTTTGAACAACTTTTCTTCTTCAGCACTATATAAAAGTTGCTGAGATGTTTTTAAAATAATTAAAAACGTCCTCCGCAAGCCCCTCGACCGGACTATACATCTTTGCAGCACTCGTATTTTGTCAGCGTTATTTCTGTCGCAAAACTCGTTTGTCCTGTCGCAATTATGCAGCGATCGCCAAAAAAAAAGTTCCCCGCGCTGATGGTGATTCCATCGTGCGAGAAAATAACGAGGTAATTGTGCTCAAACCCGTTATGTATTACCACACGAGTGCATGTCCGGGTTGCCACGTGCATTCCCGATTTTTATATTTAGTCAAGTTTTGACTAAATATTTTAACATCGAGGGGGAATCGAAACGAGGGTCGTGGTGTATGTGCGTGTGTGCGTGTGTGCGTGTGTGCGTGTGTGTGTGTGTCTGTGTGTGTGTGTAGAGCGATTCAGACCAAACTACTGGACCGATCTTTATGAAATTTGACATGAGAGTTCCTGGGTATGAAATCCCCGAACGTTTTTTTCATTTTTTGGATAAATGTCTTTGATGACGTCATATCCGGCTTTTCGTGAAAGTTGAGGCGGCACTGTCACGCCCTCATTTTTCAACCAAATTGGTTGAAATTTTGGTCAAGTAATCTTCGACGAAGCCCGGGGTTCGGTATTGCATTTCAGCTTGGTGGCCTAAAAATTAATTAATGACTTTGGTCATTAAAAATCTGAAAATTGTAAACAAAAATAAAAATTTATAAAACGATCCAAATTTACGTTTATCTTATTTTCCATCATTTGCTGATTCCAAAAACATATAAATATGTTATATTCGGATTAAAAACAAGCTCTGAAAATTAAATATATAAAATTTATTATCAAAATTAAATTGTCCAAATCAATTTAAAAACACTTTCATCTTATTCCTTGTCGGTTCCTGATTCCAAAAACATATAGATATGATATGTTTGGATTAAAAACACGCTCAGAAAGTTAAAACAAAGAGAGGTACAGAAAAGCGTGCTATCCTTCTTAGCGCAACTACTACCCCGCTCTTCTTGTCAATTTCACTGCCTTTGCCATGAGCGGTGGACTGACGATGCTACGAGTATACGGTCTTGCTGAAAAATGGCAGCTACTTGACTAAATATTGTATTTTCGCCTTACGCGACTTGTTTGAGTATATATTCTGAGAAATTATCAATTTCACATACACGTATTCGTTCAGGCTACTTGTAGCTGGATGTGACGCTGTCTTTGTTCACACTTGAACAGATACACTGGAACACCATCACCATCACCACAACCACCCTCTCCATCAACCCCCACCTTCCTCCCTCCTCTCCGATCCACATCCACATCCGCCCCCACCGCACTTGAAATATTCGACGACTCTCGCCATCTCGATTTGGAGAAGTCAACACATTACTCGGCTTGCTTCTTCATCCTTTTCTTTTCATTGTCTCATTATCATTATGAGAGGACAGCACGTTTCGCCCTGAAGTCCGGACTGACGATCTGTCAGCGAACGACAAGAAGAAGAAGATTATCATTATTATGCCCGTGCACTACAAAGACCACGAGGTAGACGTACTTCGTTCGTTTCTAAATAATTATTCGTTCCGTAAACTTACTGTTCCTGTTGACGGTTTTTTATTCAACCTTTTCAGACATCCAAAGATCTTAAATCGGGGGGCCCTACAACTGTATTTATTTTATTTGTAGAAATGAACTTCCTCAAGTTCCTGTGATTCTTGGGTGATTCTTACAATCCAAAAAATGGCAATAAATATCTCCATATTTTCAACAACAAAAACTGACCATGGCGCTGACGTCGGGATAGCGACGATTTTACTTTGGCCAAACAAAAAAATATGTTGGTTTAGGGTAACGTGATCTAAAAAGCTCGGGTCAGTAGGTAGGCTTTTTTTCTTTATTTTTTTTTCTTTTAGATTTGGTTGAGATTAAAGAAATTTACTGTGGTTCGCAAAATGTGCCAAAAGTTGATTTTTTTTTTTTGAGAAATGAAAAAAAAGTTTTAGGATCGGCGGTAAAAAATAGGGTCGGTCGGGTCACCCTAAACCAACATATATTTTTATTTGGCCTTACAGGCAGGCGTGGGGGAAGTTTCCGGCAAAGAAGTTGGCCCCAAAAGCAGTTTCCGCTCACCACGTATCGCCACTAATCTTGGAATGTTCAAATTAATTTGTCTAGTGACAGAATGTTCACTTATACTGTATAACTTACCAAAAGCAAAAAAAAACGCGTCGCGAAAATGATTTCAGTGGAACCCCACCGATTTAAGACTCCCTCTCTTTTCAGACATTATTTTATTAGGTTTTATTGCTCAAAACCTCTGTACGTAATACCCCCATTTTAAGACTACTTCCTTGTTCTGACCTGATTTTCTCGGATTTTCGGAGGTCTTAAAAGGGGGGGGGGGGGAGGGGGTCCACTGTAAAAGGTAAAGATCAGTTCCTTCCCGCGCACCGCTTCTACAAGATCCCGTTCACCGCCACATATCTGTCCAGGCGTTCACGTGGTACAGTCGAACCTGACTTTGCGGCCACCTCTCCAAAGCGACCACTTGCCCACAACGAACACTCTGAAGAATCCCAGACGAGTTTTTCTATTTCAAGAAAACAATTCTTAAAAGAGAAAAACCATTTTAAGAAAAATCATCTTTGATGCTAAATTTATTGCCAAATATTTCTCGTTTCCGTACAGTTTTCTTACCATCCTGACGCAGGCAGTCTATCTGCCGAAATATTGATCCCAAAAAGTACCTAACCTGGTAACTGGCGTATCTTCTTTTTATTTTATGAGTTTTTCTATTATAATAATTCACCTTTCCATAGCGACCACCTGTCGATAACGACCTTTTTTGGTCGGTCCCTAGGATGGTCGTTGTAGACAGGTGAGACTGTTTACAAGCAACACGCGCCAATTATCAACAGCCTGGCTGCTTCTTGTGCATTGTGGGCATTTTTTGTTGAATTGATTTTGTGAGTGAAACCTGTGACAATCCACTTTATCAATTCAGCAAGAAATATCCACTCTTTACATGAAGCAGTCAGGTTGTTAATTTGGGGTATTGGTCCAAGGAGAAGAATATGCTTGTCCCTTGTAAACGCTTGGCCAGACTTGCCTGTGTCGGAGAGCATGATAGGTTGCGCATAAAGGATGTAATATTTAATTAAAGAAATATTTCCCACATATATACAGAGTTTTGTACAAGCAAAAAGGTCGTGACGCACTGACAAATCCAAGACATGGTATAGCCTCTACGGGTGACCAGCAGAGGACGTTTTAAATCATTTAAAAAAAATCCTATCAACTTTTGCATAATTTCTAAGAATAAAAGTTGTTGAGGACGATTAGTGCTATCCTGTATTAAAAGGGTTAAGCACTAAAGTCAATAGTTTTTGTTGTACCCAGGTAAAGTGTGACAAAAAAAAGGGTCAATATTAACACCGGATGAGCCTCAGCGACGCATAACGCTGACGACCTCCTTGGCCAGCCAGGGGTGCCGCGTGAGCACGTTTTTCACAACAATTCTGTAATATTCCTCTGAGCAAGACAGTTAAATCAAAAAAACAAATACAAACACGAGAGTTCAAATGAATATATTAGACTTTGAGGTAAAGCGTGGGGGTCTTTTGGGGTATACATTTGATGATTTTTCTTGCAATATCGGGTAATTTCACGTGTACAGAGCTTAAACCACAACAGATAGAAACTAGTACTTTTAACAAAAAATAGTACTACTCGCCCTCAACAACTTTTGTTCCTAAACACATATCAAAATTCAATTATTCATTTTTAAATAATTTAAAACGTCCTATATTGGTCCCTCGAACAGACAATACGCAGTGCAGTTCGCGTCAGAATGAAGCACCGATTTAAAACATACTACCGATGCTGTGTAAAGTGATACTGTGCAATGTGTGGTATAATATATTTATGCGCACTACACCGTGAGGAGTCGTACAATGCGCAGTGAGGATCGTCTTCTTCCCAGGTGTCGGCACTGACAGGGACACAATGTCTCTTGTCTTGGCTTTCTTCAAGTTGTAAAGCCATTAACATGACAACGTTTACTAGATTATGATCTATATGCGACGTAAGGCTTAAAAACAGTGTCTAGATACGGTAACCAGACCTAGCCTTTTTTCCCTGCAGACCCTAATTAGGTTTTTTTCCGTGAACAAATAAAGGTAGAAAAACAGTACACACACACACACACACACACACACACACACACGCACGAAGAACACACACACACACACACACACACATACACACACACACACACACACACACACACACACACACGAAGAACACACACACACACACACACACACACACACGAAGAACACACACGAAGAACACACACACACACACACACACACATACACACACACACACACACACACACACACACACACACTCACTACAATATGCTTAAAATACTGGCCACAGTCTTACCAGAGACTATAGAGTATACAGAGACGCTTCATCCTTCTTTGCGCTGCGGTGCGAAAGTGAGACCGGCCAGCCAGCGCGCGGGAAAAGATCCACTCCCTGCCGCACAAGGAAGTTCGCGTATAGCGGCTGCTGTCGGCTGTGTTTATATCACGTTTATATTAACATACTGTCTGTTCTGTCCGGCTGACAGTGCTGCAAAAAGTAACTGAACGAAAAAATATGTTTGTTTGTGAACATCCTTTTTAAATGACCATAAAAACACCGCAGAAAATGGTGTAGATTAAAATTAAATCAAATTTACTTAGGCGGCAATACCCGCTGCATCGCTGTAGTTATGCAAACATGATTCAAGTCAGTGTCTTTTCACGAACTAACCGTCGTTATTTTTGTGTGTTTTAGTCAAATACAAATACATACTGTATACATGGTCACTTAAGCCTGAGAAAATATGTCAGGAATAAATCGTTAACGAAATAGTTCCCGGTCAAATCGGTAACTAAGGCATTTAGTCAACTTGGCGTCGTCCCAGCACCTCTAAAGTGAAATGGGCAGCCTAGTCAATTGCACGGTGCTAAGAAATTATCATGTAAGGAAAACTGTAAAACACAGCAAATTAAACAACATTATTGTGACCTAGCTGACTTTAATTAAAGAATCTTGATCGATCGATGATTGTCTTATTTCTTATCGGTTGCTTCTTTCTTGTTCAGAAAGAGCTCTCTCTCTCTCTCTCTCTCTCTCTCTCTCTCTCTCTCTCTCTCTCTCTCTCTCTCTCTTTTTTTTTTCTTTTTTCTTTCCTAGTCATAGTTATAGTAAAATAGTTTAGTCCCTCTTTAGGGCGAGGGCCAGAAGCAAAAAAGCATATCTATGCTTATTCTTGTCACCCTCGAAAAATAAAGATTTGTCATTGTCATTGTCATTGTCTCTCTCTCTCTCTCTCTCTCTCTCTCTCTCTCTCTCTCTCTCTCTCTCTCTCTCTCTCTCTCTCTCTCTCTCTCTCTGAGTCAGTTACACACACACACACACACACACACACGCACGCACACACACACACACACACACACACACACACACGCACACACACACACACACACACACATACACATACACACACATACACACACACACACACATGAATTGAGATGAATTAACGAGGTACGGACCGACTGGATGACACTTTGAACAGCATCGTCACAAGTATTCTTTGAGAAGTTTTCGACTTTTGCGCTTGGACGAAGAATAGAATCAATTGTTCAGTTGTCCTTCAAAACAAAATTAAGCCTGATGTTAATTAAACAACTGCGCAATCACATTGTTGAGCTTGTGTACAGTGTGTGTTTTCTCTGTTCTGGTAGAATACACGCAGTTCGACGCTACACTTTTTACTGATTTTCCGACATTTAACGAGAGAAAAAAAACAAAAAAAACAATCCTCACTTGCTCTCTTCCTCAGGAAATTTGAACATCCTGAAGCCTTTGGCATGTGAGTTTGAGCAATTGATGGCCAAAGACCATGCCCCGCTGTGTTTTCTTTTTGGTGCGGCCATGGTTGTGCTGCACGATATCGCTACTGCTGTGGAAAGGGAAAGTAGGTTCAAGTTACATGTTTCCGCGTGGTGGCGCCACAGGGCTTCCTGTTTCAATTTTCAGCGCCGAATGAAGCGTCTCTGTGTACTCTACAGTCTCTGGTCTTACTTTACTCGAGCGAATTTTAGAAAATAGTATTTTTACTGTTGCCGCAAAGAAAATTATTTCCACGAATCCGCAGAATCTCTATGCAAGCTTTGGCGAGATCAGACTTGCTTAATACTGTAGATTTTTGCGATGAAAATTCATTTCAGCTAAACCGAAAATTAGGTTTGTCGTGTGTTTTCTCTCCCTTTGGGTATTAGACTTGTTTAATTATTAGTTAAACTTTTTTAAATGGTCATAATCCATGTAAAACAATGAGGTGTTCGTATCACCTTGTTAAACCGGACCTTGCTTTTGAGGACGATCTACTAACTGAAACTTTACTCTATGTGTGTATGTGTGTGTGTGTGTGTGTGTGTGTGTGTGTGTGTGTGTGTGTGTGCGCGCGCTCGCGTGTGTGTGTGTGTGTGTGTGTGTGTGCGCGTGCGTGCGTGCGTGCGTGCGTGCTTGCATTGAGGGCAAAGGTAGGGGGGGGGAGGTGGTGCGGACAAACGACACAGAAAGCGAGGACGGTGACACAAACACGAGCCGTGGGAAGCTGAACAAGTGGAGCGAATGAAGCTCTCCTATCTCGCGTCACCTTCCACGCGGATTGTTTCCCTTTCTGATGAGTGATTAAGGCCCTTGTTTGCACTTGCAATGACTTATCGATAAAGAGGGGTGGGAACACCCTACTTTTCCTCCCATTCCTTACGGGGGTTTTAACGATTGGAAACTATGTTTTGTGTCCCGCAGCATGGGAAGAGTGCGGAGGGAAGCCGAGGCCTTGACTGGGGATGGTGTCACAAGAACCTGCTAACTAAAATCCAATTAGTCAATCGTGACAAATGCAGAGTTTGAACACCACAGACTGATGAGCTGTGAAGGCATAGTTTTTCCGGGCATACAGTTGTGAAGATTAATCCACCTACCTACAACCCAAACATCAATCCACCAATGTTGAAACAGCGTGACGATGAGAGAGAGAGAGAGAGAGAGAGAGAGAGAGAGAGAGGGGGGGGAGGGGGTGGGGAGAGGGGGGTCTGGGGGGGGGGGGGGGGTGGGGGGCAGGGGGGAGGGGACTTAATACTCAAAGACAGTGACAGGAAGACTGCGACAAAGACAACAAGAGTGGTGGTGAATTTGGGTCAGATGAGCTTAGGTTTTCAGTCAATGCTGAACCGTTTGAAACTCTTAAAACTTATGTATAATATTATATACCCCCTTTTTCGCAAGAGGTAGGAACCTGGGTTTTTTGCTGTGACCGTGTGTATCCCACTTCCAAGCTACACACCGAGTTTCAGCTCAATCGACCCATACAAACTAGAGATCAAAGTGCGAACAGAAGGACAGACAGACAGACAAAGAAAAAAACAGACAGACAGACAGACAGAGTGAAACGTGTACACAGACATGAGAGAGACCGACGCAGAGGAGACACAGCGACAAAAGAGGGATGGGGGAAACCCCACGATAAATTGAACCCCACGAAAACGGACGCACTGAATATGCTGTTTCCATTGTAGTTTACTCGTGCCATTACAGGACGTAAAAACTGCATACATGGCCAGTATGCGAAAGCCAAACGCGCCAATATTCCCGGGAAAGTAAGTATGTACTCGGATGAATTGATGATGCTGAAGCAACTTTCAAAATCGCATTCAATTTCAAGCAAAATTAGTTTGGTGAATACAAAAAACAAAACATACTGAACACTACACGTACAAAAAGATAACAGCATGATGTTTGGCGCTTCTCTGAGCAACAAACATGAGCAAATATGAGTCAACCCACTTTAAATTCTGCTCCGGAGCTTATGCGGTTCGTATCTTTTGAGTTATCTGTTTATCCGGCGTGGTTTCCATGGAAGGAAGTTTACATGTGCTTGAATGTTTGGGCTTTGTTTATTTGTTGCTTCGTGTGTTTTGTTGTTGTAGTTGTTGTTTTGGGATGTTGTTTTTATTTGGTATGTACATATATATATACCATTAACATATATATATTAACGTTTATTTTGTCGGGTTTAATTAAGTTTGAGGGATTTTATTCTTGTGTGTGATTTTTTTTGTGGTTTTGTTTTTTGGGAGTAGTTTTAAACCGACTGAGACGAAGAAAAAAGGAAAAGCTGAAGCCCTTGCGCACTAATACCACAAACATACCTATTATATATCTTGATGACTGTAATAACACAGCAGGAAAGCGACTGATAGTACTACAGATATAGTCACCCAGTACATTCGTGATCCCTTTATCGTACCACAACTGACTCCTCGTACATTTAAAGCCGCAGTACTGTCTGCGGAGTGTTAAAGGAAAACAGAAAAGACACCTTTAAGTTGAAAACTACCTCACGCATTTCCAAATGCCAGGGTTTCAAAACATGATACATGATCGAGTTTTAGTAACGTTCTTAGAAACTAGAGAGAATAACAGTTCATCACTGGTTCAGAACTCACCAGATGAAGATCGAGTCTCTTCTTTTTCGCACTTGGGAATGAACAGGCGTATAATTAGTTCGCGGCCTAAAAACCAAAACACTTCTAACATGACAGTAAATGCAGCATTACAACGTGATCGGTAAACTTACTCTGCATTGTTGTACCATTCTTAGTTTTGGCAAAAGACAGCCTAGTTGTGAGGGCGTTAAAGATACCTTCCTTCTTGAGTGAACGACCATGTTCGCCACCACAGAGCTGGCCACGATTTTACATGGGAGAAGAGAATTCCGCCTCTTGGACGCTTACCAAAAATCAACAAACTGCCTGCTTTTTGCGTGTGGGTTTTTTTCATAGTTTTTATTAATTAATGTTTATAACTCACACCAGTGTCAACCTCCAACAAATTAAATTGATCTTTGGTACGTTTCCAAGTGGAACGGTGCCCTTCAAATCGTAGTGCAGATCCCTGAGCCAAGACATAATAATCTCGCATCTGTTATGGTTTGCATGATTAATCCTGTCGACGACGCCAGTTGTCGTGTTTTTTCCTTTCTTCACTCTCAGTTGCAAAGGAGACACAACGAGTTGAGTAGGTTCTGTAGATTTATTAACAGCTGGAACAACGGTGACAATATCTCTCAGCACAGTGTAAGAAAGAACAAGTCGCGTAAGGCGAAAATACAATATTTACAGTCGAACTCGCTTAAGACGAATCACTGGGGATCGGAAAAAAAGTTCGTCTTAACCAAAATTCGTATTAAGAAAATTGATCGATTTTTTTTTTTTTTTTTTTTTTTTTTTTTTTTTTTTTTAAGTCTTGTACATTTTATGGTGTTTCAATTTGTTTCTTTCGCAACTTTCATGCTGCTTCACGTTTAGACAATAAAGTGACATATTCAGGTACATGTTCATGTGTGTCTCATGTTGAGTGATGATTGTTGAGTTTGAGTGAGAGTGAGAACACAGATGTTTCATCCAGTTGTTACGTTTTTGGTCACACACACGCGCACACACTGACACTGTCCACATTCGCGGTGTTCCTATCATTTGTCCGGAATCACTTACCTTGGCGACGGGTAGCAAACCTTGGCCAATTTAGTTTTTTGTTTGTTTGTTGCAACATGATGTTCAAATCCAAATCGAAAGCACTGACTGACTGATAAACTATCGCGAACCGGCGAACGCAAACGTTGAGAGTGTGGTTTCCCTTGTCCAAGGGAAACCACTCTGGCATCTATATTTTTTGGAAATGGCTTCCGTTCGATGTTTCGTTTTTGGTATTCGCGAAGGAAATAAACGTCAGTCAGTCATTCATGTTCAGTGTCTGAGCTATCAATCACTTTGATTCTAAATTTGAAATTGTTTTGTGAGTACAGTGTAATCAGTTTAACTTTATTCAGTGATCGGTTGAGCAATGGTTCAAGCAGTCGACGCAAGGGAAGACTTTGACACACGTGTATTCAAACTTCTCAAATTCCCATGATATGTCGATCTCGGGACGAGTTTAAAGATTTCGTCATAAGCGTGAGTAAATTACAGACATTATGCATGCTTGTGAATCCAAAAAGTGCTCGTTATAAGCGTAAATTCGTTATAAAGAATTCGTTTTAAGCATTTTTTTTAAGCATGAAGAAAGAGGTATTCAGTTGGGAACTTAAAACTAATTCGTTATAAGTCAAAATTCGTAACTAGCGTGTTCGTTTTAAGTGGGTTCGACTGTAGTCAAGTAGCTGTCGAACTCACAGAATGAAACGCAATGCCATTTTACTCGTAGCATCGTCAGGCCACCGCTCATGGCAAAGGCAGTGAAATTGACAAGAAGAGCGGGGTAGTAGTTGCGCTAAGAAGGATAGCACGCTTTCTGTACCTCTCTTTGTTTTAACTTTCTGAGCGTGTTTTTAATCCAAACATATCATATCTATATGTTTTTGGAATCAGGAACCGACAAGGAATAAGATGAAAGTGTTTTTTAATTGATTTGGACAATTTAATTTTGATAATAATTTTTATATATTTAATTTTCAGAGCTTGTTTTTAATCCGAATATAACATATTTATATGTTTTTGGAATCAGCAAATGATGGAGAATAAGATAAACGTAAATTTGGATCGTTTTATAAATTTTTATTTTTTTTTACAATTTTCCGATTTTTAATGACCAAAGTCATTAATTAATTTTTAAGCCACCAAGCTGAAATGCAATACCGAACCCCGGGCTTCGTCGAAGATTACTTGACCAAAATTTCAACCAATTTGGTTGAAAAATGAGGGCGTGACAGTGCCGCCTCAACTTTCACGAAAAGCCGGATATGACGTCATCAAAGACATTTATCAAAAAAATGAAAAAAACGTTCGGGGATTTCATACCCAGGAACTCTCATGTCAAATTTCATAAAGATCGGTCCAGTAGTTTAGTCTGAATCGCTCTACACACACACACACACACAGACACACACACGCACATACACCACGACCCTCGTTTCGATTCCCCCTCGATGTTAAAATATTTAGTCAAAACTTGACTAAATATAAAAAGTGCAAGACTGGTAAAGAACAACAATACGTGTGCGCAGCCCTACTTATATAGTTAATGGACATACGAGAATATTCGGGAAACATCGACACTAATCTGGTTAGATCTACACAGTTCCGTCTGTCCGATGAG
>NC_090251.1:24512616-24567616 GCF_037325665.1 Littorina saxatilis | reverse complement strand
ATTGGACGTATGAATTTATTTCTGGTGTTATTTCGTTTTCTTTGTTAGGTTTCAAATTAGCCAGCGTCGGTTCTTCGGTTGATCGCAACTCTTTTTGAGTCGGGTCAGTTTGAGTGACAGATCCATATCAGTAGGCTTTCGATCCTTGGCTAGTTGAACACTTTTCACGTCTGACCGAGCAACATGCTCTTGACACTGCTGGGAGCGGTGGTCGTAGTTCACACCCACCCCCAGCCCACACCCTCACCCCCACCTCCCACGGACCTCCCCCACCCTACAACATCGCCCGCTCCTCTACCCCATCCCGGGCTACCCCTCTCGCCGGCCCTCACCCAGCCCCCAACCCAAGTCAAGTGCCTGTGGACCGAGCCTGGAGATCTACGAACGTCGTAAGAATTAAGCTTATATAATGCTAAAAATACATATTATATACGTTTACATTGAAAGGGAAATGTATGTCAGAGGGAAATGTAAGTCAGAGAACAAAAAACAAGTAAAAAAAAGGCAAAGCTGTATCAAGTTTCATGGACATAATCACAATACGATTGTTTAGTTAGTTTCAGTGTTGATGGCGGCGGTGATGGGCAGGTTGGTGTTATGATCGTTGTCACGTAAGTTGTTGTTGCTGTTGGTGTTTTCGTGTTGTTTTTTCATTTCATATTTCTGGTGTGTGTGGGTCGGTTTTTTTGGTTTGTTTTTTCAAGCTTTTATTCAAATGATGCAATGCTTAAACGCTCGCATGTTTATCGGTTAAGACAAGAGCATCTAAACATGACAAATAGTAATATTTGCCTGTGGCATGCTCTTAAATTTCATCAACATGACATGTCAGTATCGTCATTCCCCCCTCCCCCCCCCCCCCCCCCAGACCCAGACGCGGTTGTTTCATTCCCACAACTATCCGCTATGCTGATGAAATCTTAAAATAATACAGTATCCAGATAAATCATCTTAGGGATGCTGTTTATGCCAATGTCCAAAATAAATCAATACAATGATCTCAAAAGCACAGTTCTTCCAATGTAAACATTTTGGGTGAGATATGTCACGGCTTGATAACACCATCCCTCCAGTTGGACACCCACCAGTTCAAAGTGACATTGTTTTATGAACTAATTTCGTGGCCCGGGTAGCTCAGGTGGTAGAGCACTGGACTTGTGATCGAGAGGTCGCTGGTCGGCGAATCCGGGCCGGGACGGACACGGGTCAACTTTATGTGCAGACCCAGAGACGGGTATCCATCTCGCACCCCCGTGTAACAATATTACCATCCTATCTGGACTAATTCAGATTTTGTAGAAAAAGCCGTTGAGGAGCAGTATCTCTGTACCCAAATCCAAAAATGTGTAAGTAACACTTCGGCCAACGTTATGGCTGTGTGTGACAAATTTCACGTGGAATAATAAATAAATACATTATTTACAATTTACAAAAAGAACTGAAAAAAAGTCAGCATTGAATAGAGAAAAGAAAAAGAAGAGAAAAAAGAGAAGAAAAAAAAAGGAAGAAAGAAATGGGGTTGAAACAACCTGCATGCAACTAAGGTCGCAAACACACACACACACACACACACACGCGCGCGCGCGCGCACGCGCACACACACACACACACAAACACACACACACACACAGGTGTGTGAAAACAAACACGAATTAGCATTGAAAAAAGGGACAATACCCACCCTGGGACAATAAAGTACCAAAGGACGAGTGATGTCCCATGTTTATGCATAGATCAGTAGCACTGAGCTGCTAACTCACACACACACACACACACGCAAGCACGCACGCACGCACACACACACACACACACACACACACACACACACACACACACACACACTGACACGCACACCAACGTCAAATTCGGTATACTATCTTTGAACTTAAAGGCCTCCCGTAAACCATCACAGATACTGTCAGGCTTTTACACACAGTACAAACACCCTTTCATTTAAACACTCACCGCTTGAGAACATCCTAGGTGCCCTCCGTAAAGAGCGAGCAATTTTCAAAGAATTTATATTTGCGTGGTTTATCTTACCCCTGAGCCATCGTGAACCCGTGGCCGTGTGATCCAGTTTCCCTTTCAAGTTCACAATGTAGTCGTCAGTTAGTGATTTGAATGCGACTCGATGTGAGCTTATCTGCAATAGTACGTTATTATGTACCTCTGACTATGCACGAAACAAACGGCGGCTGTGGTTCACAAGAACTAGCGATGGCTTTTGACTGTTCAGACTGGCGGATAGGCATAAACCGTCGTCTGCTACGAGAACCACGACCTTGCGTGACCCTGCCGGGCTTCCGGGCTTTTCTTTTTTCAAACTTTCAAAACTTCCAATTGCACTGATCTTGTCTTGATGAAAAAAGAATTCTTGAATGATTTAAGAATGTTTGTGTAACAAGCTGTCAATTTATTATTTAGATTTTAAAAAGTTAGGTCTAGCGCCAAAACGCACCACGGTCCGATTGTCTCTGAGACAATCCGCAAAATAAATTCTTTGAAAATTGCCCGCTCTTTTCGTAGGGCATCTAGGATGTTCCCGTTTGGTGAGCGTCCAAACATGATGGAAGGGTGTTTGTACTGTGTGTAAAAGCCTGACAGTATTTGTGATGGTTTACGGGAGGCTTACTGTGCCTTCAAGGTCGCGGATTAGGTCACAGACCTAGATCAACTGTTTGTACAGAGACGGTATCCATGTCCTACCCCCGTGTTACCACGGGCGGATATTTTGCCCGTTAAGGTCAATGCTTGTTACTCATGGAGTTTACGTTCATCACCATTTTTTGCTTGAAACTTTATGTAATCCTCAAACACCATATTAACTCATTTTCAAAAGATTGTGTTTGAAAACAAACAAATAAGCATGGACTGTAAGATGCAGGTCCATGGAATAAGTAATGACATCATTTGAACTATACAGTCCAGATAATGTGGATTGTGTACGACCCATGTGGAATTTAAAAAGGAAGTTTTTATCCTATTTAAATGGTGTGGGTTGTGTGGGTTTTCTGCAGCATTTCTGCATAATGTCACCTTCCGCCAAAGCATCGTTTTTTCTGCAGCAAAACTGCAACATTATTGCGATTAACTTTTTCTTCGGAATAATCTGTGACAGTTTTTCAGAAAAACCAACGACGGTTCTTGTAAAGTAGCGTTTGTACCCGTCACCACCGCCCCCTCCCCCGCCACCCCCCCCCCCCCAAAAAAAAACACCTTGACTAAATGTAAACAAGTCGCGTAAGGCGAAAATACAACATTTAGTCAAGTAGCTGTCGAACTCACAGAATCCGTTTGTATGGCCATGTTGGGTTTGATGCGTGCATGCCTGGTTTTCTCCTGTAGATGGGTGTCGGCACAGAAGGTCTGCCCGCTGTCCTCAGCCAACATGCTCCGTCTTCATGGCAGCTCAAATTTTTTATCGAGGTTCTCTCCTCTAGATCCGCCGTGTTTCGCCTAGGGGCTTTCGCTGCCTAGTTGATAGGGTCACCTCGTAGAGGATGTGGTCATAGACCACGCACGGTCGGTCTTGGGATAGGGAAACGTTATGCTAGTCCGGAGGGATTACGCCACAATGGCCACCTCGCGAAGACCCAGGGTCCTAGACTAGGGAGGTCCAAGGGGGAGCACCGGGAGGGCTACCCCTCTACCCGCACCTCCAACACAATCCCTTCCCCTGGTAGCTTCATCCCCAAGGAGGAAACAAAGCTACCTGCAACACCCCGAACTCACAGAATGAAACTGAACGCAATGCCATTTTTCAGCAAGACCGTATACTCGTAGCATCGTCAGTCCACCGCTCATGGCAAAGGCAGTGAAATTGACAAGAAGAGCGGGGTAGTAGTTGCGCTAAGAAGGATAGCACGCTTTTCTGTACCTCTCTTTGTTTTAACTTTCTGAGCGTGTTTTTAATCCAAACATATCATATCTATATGTTTTTGGAATCAGGAACCGACAAGGGATAAGATGAAAGTGTTTTCAAATTGATTTCGACAATTTAATTTTGATAATAATTTTTATATATTTAATTTTCAGAGCTTGTTTTTAATCCAAATATAACATATTTATATGTTTTTGGAATCAGCAAATGATGGAGAATAAGATGAACGTAAATTTGGATCGTTTTATACATTTTTATTTTTGTTTTTACAATTTTCAGATTTTTAATGACCAAAGTCATTAATTAATTTTTAAGCCACCAAGCTGAAATGCAATACCGAAGTCCGGGCTTCGTCGAAGATTGCTTGACCAAAATTTCAATCAATTTGGTTGAAAAATGAGGGCGTGACAGTGCCGCCTCAACTTTCACGAAAAGCCGGATATGACGTCATCAAAGACATTTATCAAAAAAATGAAAAAAAACGTTCGGGGATTTCATACCCAGGAACTCTCATGTCAAATTTCATAAAGATCGGTCCAGTAGTTTAGTCTGAATCGCTCTACACACACACACAGACAGACACACACACACACACACGCACATACACCACGACCCTCGTCTCGATTCCCCCCTCTACGTTAAAACATTTAGTCAAAACTTGACTAAATGTAAAAAGGAAATCCGCTGAACGCGGCAAGGGAAATTTGAACGCACTATATATTACACAGGCTGTTTTTGCCTGGACCGGATTTTGCTGCAGCGTACCCGGCCTGACACAAAATGTATTTTGGAAAAGACTTACTGTTTTGTGCATACCTGTCTGTTTCAATAACATGTGCGAGCTATGAAATGGTTTATGACTCAATAGGTTCTTATATATTTTGAGTTTTTGTGAATCGCTTTTTTTTATTTTTTTTTATCTGTTGGTAAATATTACGATATTACGAACCTTTGATAAGTGAGTGTGTGCATGACAGTCTTTAGAAAGTTGAACTAAAATGTTAGTCATGCAAAAAACATTTCCCAAGCGGGGAATCGAACCCCGGCCGTCGCGGTGAGAGCGCGAAATCCTAACCACTAGACCACTTGGGAAGCTGTTTAGATGGGGCAATTTCCTTACTATAACCTCTTGTTACGGCTTAGTGTAATCATCCGGGTAAGTAAAACATGGCTGCGCCCATTAGACCAAAAGTAGAGAGCTTGTTTGTGGTGCACCCAGCGACTTAACATGTCAAATAACCTTTGTTTTGCGTTCTCATCTTTGGGATTCAGTCATACACGATAGTATATCTGCAAAAACAGACCGCTGACCAGTCGAATCCGCTCACTGAAGACTTTGAACAATCTATACCAGTATAACCACTGACTCATTCAGTCATTGACTGACTGAGCACATCACGTTTATCACTGTGACTGTATCAGCATCAGCAGTCGTAAGGATGGAAGGTAAAGATCGATGTGTATGCATACATGTATACATGCAGTAGATCATATGATTAGTATCTTGTCATTCTAGCGATTACTCGGATTAGTCACTCATAACCATAACGACTAACGTACAAGCCTGTTAAAAAAAACTATTAAAGGTATACATGTTCTTAATTTGTGTTATTGTAAATTATACTGTATACAATATACCTACATATACTATTACTTATTACTATAGGGGTGAACCCATAATAGGTCCCTGGTTTCAACTTCAAGTATCCTTCAAAGTATCGCATCAGGGCAGCGAATGCCACTATAAGTATAATGATTACCAGGAGCATAGACCTATATCCCTGCCAGGAGTAAAGGTTTACATTTATTTTTTTTTAAACCAAGGGGTTTGTAAGTGTAACATTTAATTTTTGACAAAACTAAACATTTACAAGTATACATTCGTAACATTGATCGAATCTGTGGTCTTTATAGTGGACTTTAAAAACAAATAACAATGAGACAAATAAAACAAATGAAAGAAACACATTCTTAGTATGTTTTTGATCCAATCTCTGGCAAGGAAATCGATCATCAGAGTTAATAGCCAGGAATGACGAAATAAATGAAGTAGAAGGAAATTGACGTCGGCGTCGAAAGAATTGTTAATAGGTGAGATTGAACACCGAGAGAAGAGGAAGAGAAGAGGAGATCAAGAGAGAGAGGTTTAAGGTTAGAGATTGAGAAGAGTCACTGAAGGATGGGACTGCCATGGGAGATCATCAGATGGGAGAATAAGTGACCAGAGTAGGGCATGGGGTGAGGGGTTAAGGGACGTAAAGGGGTTTCTTATGATTTTTTCCCTCTCAGACAGTATACATGTCTGTTTCAGGATACCAAGAAGAGCTGAAGTCAGTGAAGACAGAACTAAAGGAGGTGGAGCAGCTTCTGGAAGAGTTGCTGAATCGGCAGTCTCGTCTGCAGCAGCGCAGGGCTGAACTTGAGAGCGTCTTACAAAACCAAAAGGCCCAGAAGCGGCAAGAATCTGACAAACAGTGGGACAATACAGGTAGGTTTTGAAACAGGCCTACATTATGTTATTTAAGATTTTGCTTCGGGTTTGTGTAGTGTATCGTAGTGTAATGGTAGTCCCACTAGAATGGCAAGGTAACGTACAATATGCTAAGGACGTTTGTGTGAATTGAAGTAATAAATCAACGTAAGGAACTTTCGGCATCTGCTCGTCTAAATTATAAGTGGTATGTGTAACTAGTACTGCATGTTGTGTAAGTGTACTCAAAGGCATCGTTTTCCAAATGAGGTTGTTTTTTCACTGTGGTGTAGCTTGCAGTGAGGACAAATCCAGAGCAAAAGCCTAAGTTGATATATATTTGAAAATCATGTTATGACTTAAACACGTTTGTTTGTTTGTTGTTCTTCTTGTTGAGTAAACAGAATAAGAGGACTGGACTCGATCACTAAACTATGATCATTTTATAATTTTTGTAATTGCAAAGTGTTTGACTTATCTTTTGCCTTTCAAGTACAAAATATCAAATACAATGTAGATTAAATGTCCAAGTATGAGATTGTTCTGTTTTCTGACTTGTTTTTACTGTACGTTATTGTTTACAACCTTTGGTGATGACACTGGTTTTATGTTTGTGCTGTTTTCATTACAGATTTCTCCTGGTCTACAGAGCTGGTGAGCAAACTTCAGTCAGTGTTCAAGATGACAGAGTTGCGGCCCATGCAGCTACAGACGATGAACGCCACACTGTCTGGTCGTGATTGTCTCCTCATCATGCCGACAGGGGGCGGCAAAAGTCTCTGTTTCCAGCTCCCTGCACTAGTCTCCAAAGGTTACCAGAGTCCCTTATTTTTTCTGCTTTCTTTTCAATTTTCTGATCCGGCGACCATGCAAGCCAACCAGTATTCCTAGCTCTTTCAGAAACTGGTGGCTCTTCTACCCCGCCAGTCAAATTAGGTCTACAACACTTGGATTACGTAACAACATTTGTGAGGAGAAAATCTGTCAAATGAAATATCAACCAGTATGTGTGACTGTTTCCCGGTAGACAATGGAAAGAACGATTCCGAACCATTTTTGAGGCATCATTTGACCAGCATTGGATGAACAAGTGATTTTCATCTCCACCTTTCATATCTCTTGTAGCTAATGAATGCTCTGGTCTTGTTTGGTCCTAAATATTTATGTTAAGATACATGTATTATGGATGCTGCCAAAACTAGGTCAAGAAATTGTGTTCAGGTATGAAGTTTTCCTTATTTTGAAGGATATTCACTGTTAGTGTTGGTTTTTAATGTAAATAATTAACACATTTTGATTGATTTTGAAGCTATTTATCAATTGTTAGCACTAAGACCAAAGTAATCCTGTGCAAATACCTGTCTTGTCTTTCTTTTAATTGAGTACTTACAGAACTACAAAAATCTTACAGTTCTAATCCGTTTTGACTCTTTTCAGTGTTCATGTCTGTTTGTTACATGTTGCAGGCATCACTGTGGTTGTCTCCCCTTTGGTATCGCTGATGGAAGACCAGGTTATGGCATTGCAGCACTTCAGCATCGAAGCAGTCATGCTTAACGCAGACGCTGACAAATCAACCGTGAAGTATGTGCAAGATGCCATGACAGATCCCAAGGCAACCCTGAAGCTTGTCTACGTCACGCCAGAAAAGCTGGCCAAGTCAAAACGCTTTATGAACCGCCTGGAGAAGATGTACGAAAAGGGATTGTTCGCACGGCTGGTGATTGACGAGGTTCACTGCTGTTCCCAATGGGGCCATGACTTCAGGCCAGGTATGGACTGGTAATAGCACTCATACTTAGATTTGCTATAGTGGAACCCCCCTTTTAAGACCTCCAAAAATCCGAGAAAATGAGGTCTAAAAAAGGAGGGAGTCTTAAAATGGGGGTAAAATTACACAGGTTATCAACACAAAGTCTGAGTAAACCTTAAAATGGGGGGTTCCACTGTATTACGCACATGCACACACACACACACACACACACACACACACACACACACACACACACACACACACGCACGCACGCACGCACGCACGCACGCACGCACGCACGCACGCACGCACGCACGCACGCACGCACGCACACACACACACACTCTCTCTCTCTCTCTCTCTCTCTCTCTCTCTCTCTCTTTTTCACACTCGTATACACACACACTCACACACACACTTGAAGATTTCTCCCCTTCAGGGCCGGACTAGGGGGAGGGGGGGGTTACAGGGGCTGCGCACCCCCCCCTATCTGGTTTAAGCATGTACCTCCCAAGCGCATATTTTTTTTTTTTTTAATTATTTGTGGGGGAGGGGGGGGGGGGGGGGGGGGTTGCATCTGGATCATCATGAAATCCGAGGAGAAATCGCACCTCTCACCCCCTCCAAAAAAAATCATGAAAAAGGGAACATTCCTTGCATTGCATTCCGTTGCCTATGCGTCATAGGGGATCCATCGGCACTCGATTTTTGTGATGAAAAGTATGAGTCCTTTCAATCTCAAATCGTCTTCAGTGCCTATGCAGCTTGCTGTCGAATTTACCTTTTTTGTTCAAGGAGAGGCTTCCTTTCCCTCCAGAAACATCAAAAAACGTTCAGCTTCAATGGGGCTTTGCCCCCTTGCAACCCCCACCAAGGGGCTTCGTCCCCTGGATCCCCATCTGTAACCCCCCACCTTTAGTACTTACCTAGTCCGACCCTGCCCTTTAAAACCTTCTTTCCCAAATTTTATGTTCAAATTACCCTCATTTTCTGACCAAATTTTCTCAGATATTGGGGAAGTCTGAAAGGAGGGGGACCACTGTGCAAACCATTGTATATCGGTTATCCTTACAGTGATCATGCTGACGATTTTCTAAACTGGTTCCTGCAAAAACTGGTCAGTCTGCGATAACATTTCAAACAAAATATTAACCAGAATAAAAGAGTTGTAGCCAATTCCATTCCCGGTGTTTTCAGATTTATTTATTTTTACCGGTAAAATTTGAGAAATTTGCAGTAAAGGCAATCTCTGCATACAGATTACAAATTCCTGGGGATCATGAAGAGGCAGTTCCCAGGCGTGCCTCTATTGGGTCTGACGGCCACGGCCACCATCAAGGTTCTGGAGGACGTGAAGACCATTCTCAACATCCCTGACTGTCTGCTTCTCCGGTCCTCCTTCAACAGACCAAACCTCTACTACCAGGTACATACAGCTTTATACTCTAATACAATATTTCTTCTTCTTCTTCTTCTTTGTTCATGGGCTGAAACTCCCACGTTCACTCATGTTTTGCACGAGTGGATTTTTACGTATATGACCATTTTTATCCCGCCATTCAGGCAGCATGCAATGCGCCGATTCCGGGGGAAGCATGCTTGGTATTTTCGTGTTTCTATAACCCACCGAACTCTGACATGGATTACATTATCTTTTCTGTGCGCTTTTGGTCTTGTGCTTGCGTGTACACACGAAGGGACATTAGTCACTAGCAGGTCTGCACATAAGTTGACCTGTGAGATCGGAAAAATCTCCACCCTTAACCCACCAGGCGGCCACGGCCGGGATTTGAACTCTCGACCTTCCGATTAGGAGGCTGATGTCTTATCCACTAGGCCACTGCGCCCGTCCATAATACAATACATATACCATTCTCAACATCCCCGACTGTCTGCTTCTCCGGTCCGCCTTCAACAGACCCAACCTCTACTACCAGGTCAATACAGCTGTAAAGAATAATACAGTACAGATCCTTTATCAATGAACTCAACGTTTACTACCACATAAGTACATTTTTAGGGCTGGGCACTTGTTGCTGTAATTGTATGTTTTGTGACACGATAGGCGCAATTAGAGACAAACTGCTTGTGGTAAGTGACTGCGCATGCGACAAACAAACTAGAATCTGAAGTAGAAAATTAATTGTTGCTTGCACATGTAAACCTAGGGCAGTACTTTACAAAATGGTGCCATCCTCAAGACAGTCTTTACAGCAGTAGATACCTTAAACTTCTTTGAAGTAAATTCTAGAATGCTTTTTTGCGAATATTTTGCTGCAACCAAGGCTCTCAGAAAGACCACGTGTACTGCAAATCAAAGTATTTGAAAACGGGTGTGAAAGTTTCCAAGTTGATACGATTAACGCTTTCTGGACAATGCTGCTTTAGCTAATTAGTTTCCTGTCATTACCTGTGCAGGTACTCCCCAAGCCATCATCACAAGAAGAGGCGCTGAACGACATGCATGACATCATCAACAGAAACTTCCGGCAACAGTCGGGTAATTACACTCCCATTCCTTCCAACACTTTCCTGCTTTTATTTTGCACCTGTTTCAGTTATTCTCATTTCTCATTTCTCATTACTTTATTGTCCCATCGCTGGGAAATTCGGGTCGCTTCCTCCCAGTGGAAAGCTAGCAGCAACGGAGTCGCGCTACCCAGGTGTCTGCGTGTTTAGGTGTATTCAGCCACCTGCACTTATGGCAGAATGACCAGGGTCTTTTACGTGCCATTGTGATGACACGGGGGTGGGACATGGCTTCCGTCTCTGGGTCTGCACATAAAGTTGACCCGTGTCCGTCCCGGCCCGAATTCGAACCTGCGACCTTTCGATCACAAGTCCAGTGCTCTACCAACTGAGCTACCGGGCCTTTGACTTTGGAATAAGAGAGTGTTGCATTTATCTCCATTTTTTAATGGGAATACAAAACATTCAAACATGCCTTTCATTTGAGTATTGAGAGAAAAAAAGAGATACAGACTTTTTATCATGTATAGATACAAGGCGAAGTTTTGCACAGAAAACACCCAGGGTGTTGAGTTTTACTATGTTTCCAAGTATAAGGATGCTCTTATACCAAGTATAAGGATGCTCTTATACCAAGTATAAGGATGCTCTTATACCAAGTATAAGGATGCTCTTATACCAAGTATAAGGATGCTCTTATACCAAGTAAAATCCTTGATGGCTTTTGAGGTGGTTTACTAGATCGTTTTGCCAAGGTATCTTTAACCTTCACCAGATCACGCTTTGGACTACACAGTCCCGATGATGTGGGTCGTGTACGACCAATACTTTTGAAGAAGGATTCAACGTAAAAAGTATGGGTCGTACAAAAACCCACGCCATCCGGATAGGGATAAATTCTTTACTGCCTCTTTGCAGATTATGGGTCTTACACGACCCACGCTATCTGAACAGGGATAAACATTGCAATACCCTTCTTTAAGTCCATATCATCCGGACTGTCCAGTTCAAATAACGTCATTGTCTATTTGTTTGTTTACAAAGATAATCTTTCAGAAAGTGGTCGATGGGAGGGTCCTATGTTGTTTGAGGATTACATGAAGTTTCAATAAAACAAAAATCCCAATAGTTTCAGAGACAAAGACACTTTTGTGAGGCTCTGGGTCGGCCACAACCCAGGAAGCACGGTGAAGGTTAAAGATCGTGGTTACATTGTTCTTGAATTAGGGCACACATTAGTGACTAGATGAATACCCGCTTCGCCGGGTACGGCTTCGCCGGGAAGAAGTCGAGCCGAATACCCGGCTGTGCCGGGGACCCGGAGCCGGCGCACCGCACGAAGGAAGGGAGATAAACGCGCAAAACACTGGAGAAGATAAGGAAGAGTAATACCCGGCTTCGCCGGGACAGTGACCTTCTAAAAATAGTATAACGGGAATATGGATTGAGCGTTGTCGACAGTGACCTTCTAAAAATAGAAACGGGAATATGGATTGACGCCACACGAAGGAAGGGAGATAAACGCAAAACACTGGAGAAGATAAGGAAGAGTTAGTGGGAATGGATCTGGGAAGATGAACAGAAAAACCAAAATTGGTTCAGCGCTGCGCGCTGAGAGCACGTGTTGAAATATCTCATCGACCAGGTTGTGTCCGGGGTGTACCTGAATATGGCCACCAAATTTGAAACAGATTCATCGAGAACCTTGGCCGTGCATCGCGAACACACAGACACACACACACACACACACAGACACAAGTCGTATATATATATATAGATGGTTTTCTCCTCTCTGTTGCAGGGATAGTATACTGTTTTTCCCAGAAGGAGACAGCGGAGGTGGCAGAGGGGTTGAGCAAGCGAGGCGTCCGGTCGATGTGTTACCATGCCAGCCTACCGTCCAAGCAGCGCAGTCATGTGCATCAGCTGTGGACCTCCAATCAGATCCAGGTGAGACAGTTTAACTAGGTCATGCAGCACAGGAGAGACAGTTTACCAGATCACAGGTGCTAAGGTTAATTCAGGCCATGGATCAGTGGCAAGACGGTTAAATGAGGTCATGGATCACAGGTGAGAGTGTAATTGGGTCATAAATCACAGGGTTTTTTTCTGGAGAAAGGGGCAGGGGCCAAGAGATCTGGCTCAAAGTAAACTCACGGAAAATCGTTTCTTGAACTTCCATGTCAAGGTCACTATAAATAAAAACTGTTAGATGTTATTTGGGGGAATAGAGGATAAGGAACGAAAGTGAATTCTTCTTTTTTTTGTTTTTGTTACTTGTTTCACCTCTTGGTCTGTACTTCAGCATGTTGACATTACTGCACTGATTGCACAGAATGCTTTATGCAACTATTCATTTCAAACACTTTACGCAATTATGCCTTGTGTAACTATTGTTTTGGAACGTCTTTGCTTAAAGGTTGTGGTGGCCACGGTGGCGTTTGGGATGGGCATTGACAAGCCAGACGTTCGTTTTGTCATCCACCATTCCCTCAGCAAGTCCATGGAGAATCTTTACCAGGAGAGTGGCAGAGCAGGTCAGTTATTTGTTCATTTTCATTTTCAGAACATGATTGTCCCATCGCCGGGAAATTCACGTCGCTTCCTCCCAGTGGAAAGCTAGCAGCAACAGAGTCGCGCTACCCAGGTGTGTGCGTGTTTAGGTGTAATCAGGCACCTGCACTTATGGCAAAATGACCGAGGTCTTTTTTTTTGCCACAGGGGTGGAACATGGATACAGTCTCTGAGTCTGCACATAAAGTTGACCTGTGTACGTCCCGGCTCGGATTTGAACCCGGGACCATAGGATCACAAGTCCAGTGCTCTACCAACTGAGCTACTGGGCCCAGATGGAGCAGATTATGTGAAAGGCCCACTCCACATTGTGAAAACAGTTCACCTCAACGTCTCAGATCTGGCCAGGCTTTTACATGGGATAAGACGATCCCTCCACTTGGACACTTACCAAAAATGAACAGCCTGAGTGCTCTTTGTCCACAGTGGTATTTATTTTTTAAAATTACTTCTGTAAGGCACAAGTGCCTTTTTTGAAAAAAAATTCCTACTAAAATTGTAACTCCCCACAGCAAGCTGTCAGACTCAGAGTGTTGATTTTCTTGCATTTTCTCCAGTGGAGGGATGGTCTTATCCCATGTAAAAGCCTGACCAGTTCTGAAACGGTGAGGTGAACTGTTTTCACGAGGCGTAGTGGGCCTTTCAACAATAACAAAATCCAGACATTTTCTTGCATTGTGCTAAACTTTGTTGTGAATTTTTGGCCATACCCCCTTTTCGATCCTGCTCTCTCGGATTTCTATCCATAGCTTTGCCATCGTAAGACTTACACTATTTTGAGACCTTATTTTCTCAGAACAAGAATACAATTATTCTTGTCACTATACCTATATACATCTGAATCAAAAATGAACAATCCAACACACAAACATAATGAAAGAAAACAAGCACCTAGCTGCTTGAAAGGCTTGACATTAGTCTTGTGAAGGATATGAGAACATACCGTGGAACCTCTCATTTAAGACTGCTAGAAATCTGGAGTAAACCAGGTCTGAAAAGAGAGGGTGTCTTAAACATGGAAATAAAGTTGCAGACAAGATCAATAAACAGTGTGGAGAAGCAAGGGCTTAAGGGGGGGGGGGGGGGGGATGTCTAGAAGGAGTGCAGTGAACGAGAAGAAGCAGAAAGGAGGGGGGGGGGGGGGGGGTGTCTTAAAAGGAGTGTGTGTGTGTCTATCAAGGGGAGTTCTTCTTCTTCTGCGTTCGTGGGCTGAAACTCCCACGTACACTCGTGTTTTTTGCACGAGTGGAATTTTACGTGTATGACGGTTTTTTACCCCGCCATTTAGGCAGCCATACGCCGTTTTCGGAGGAAGCATGCTGGGTATTTTCGTGTTTCTATAACCCACCGAACTCCGACATGGATTACAGGATCTTTTTCGTGTGCACTTGGTCTTGTGCTTGCGTGTACACACGGGGGTGTTCGGACACCGAGGAGAGTCTGCACACAAAGTTGACTCTGAGAAATAAATCTCTCGTCGAACGTGGGGACGAACTCACGCTGACAGCGGCCAACTGGATACAAATCCAGCGCGCTACCGACTGAGCTACATCCCCGCCCAAGGGGAGTTCCATTGTAATGTTTTTCCCTTGTCTGTGAGCAGGACGTGATGGGAGCAAGTCGCACTGCATCCTGTATTACCGCTTTGCTGACGTTGCACGGCAGAGCAACATGGTGTTCACAGAGAGAACTGGCCTGGACAACTTGTATGGCATTGTGGCCTACTGCATTGATGTGTCAGGGTACGTGCTAACAACATGTTGTTTTCTGTCTTAATAAAAGCATTCATCATTGTTTAGTTTTGTGTTTCAGTGTCTTGAACTTCACATTAAAAATATAATGCGTTTAATATAAAATAAATTGCTGTGTGGTTCAGTTTCAAAAGAACCCAATTCACTTCTATTTGTATCTCTGTCCATTAGTCTCCTCTCTATTTATTTCCTTTGACTTTCTTCTCAATCATTCACTCACTTTGCTGATGGACTGTCCGTTTTGACCTTGTGGGATAATTTTTTAACATTTTTTTTAGTGATTTCTTTTTTTTGTGTTTTTGTGTGTGTCGTGTGGTAGTTACCATTGCAAAACACATGCAGGTGCTCTGAAGAAAGCATATTGTTTGAATAATTGCAACGTCTGTGTTATTTCAGATGTCGGCGGTCACGCATCGCGCGTCATTTTGGAGAGACGTGGGACTCTACCGATTGTGCGGGCATGTGTGACCACTGTGACCCTAAAATCAAGAGTAAGTCGACCTTCTTGTCCTTGAAACATGGAATATTTTCCGGGAATAGGGTGGATGACATTCATACAAGACAAGACGGCAGTTTTAAAACAAGATGTCACAGTAAATGTCAGATTCCAATTCATCCATTGCAGACATGTCCTTTATGCTCTGAGGGGGTATTCAGAGGTTTTGAAAAAAAATGTCTGCAGTTATCCCGTTTGCATGGTCTGTTGTCATAAAAACATTGGTCAATTTTAATAATTTAGGAGGGACCGGCACGGTTGGCCTTGTGGTAAGGCGTCCGCCCCGTGATCGGGAGGTCGTGGGTTCGAACCCCGGCCGGGTCATACCCAAGACTTTAAAATTGGCAATCTAGTGGCCGCTCCGCCTGGCGTCTGGCATTATGGGGTTAGTGCTAGGACTGGTTGGTCCGGTGTCAGAATAATGTGACTGGGTGAGACATGAAGCCTGTGCTGCGACTTCTGTCTTGTGTGTGGCGCACGTTAAATGTCAAAGCAGCACCGCCCTGATATGGCCCTTCGTGGTCGGCTGGGCGTTAAGCGAACAAACAAAACAAAACAAAATAATTTAGGAAGTTTTTCAGTTTCAAATCATAACACAGAGTGCTGAGAATAAATGTGTGAATAGAGAACTTTTGCTAGTACATCATTATGATGGGACTTTTTTCCCTTCTAGAATCATTTTGTTGCAGGATATTTTGTTAATTTAGATAAAGATGTAATGCTGATTTTTGATCGGATAGTTGGAGACACATTTATTTATATGTTATTTGAACAAAAGTGTTTGAATCAGGTGTTTTCACAAGGGGGTATCATTGCAAAGCAAGCTGCTCATATTTTCTTTGTTTTTTATCATAGGGCTTTGCAACAAACGGGATGTCACACGACTGTGTCAGGACGTGATCAAAATCCTGAACAACGCTGCTGCTACCAACCAGCGTGTAACCGCCCCCAAGGTCCTTGACGCCTGGTACAACAAGGGTGCCCCTACCCTGAGGGTCAAAGAGGTCAAGGTTGCGAGTGTGTCGCGGGACAAGGCTGAGCGAATTCTTGCCCACATGCTGCTGGAAGGCTACATCCGTGAGGATTTCCACTTCACTGCCTACTCCACCATCTGTTACCTACTTCCAGGTGAGTCACTGACTGTCATCAACTTTACTTGACCAAAATGTCAATCAATTTCATCAAAAAAAGACAGTGTGACAGTGCCACCTTAATTTTCGCTAAAAGCCGGATATGACGTCATCAAAGACATTTATCGAAGAAAGGAAAAAACGGTCTGGAGATATCATCTGGAAGAAATTTTGACTCACCTGATAACGCGTGAGATCATGAAATTGTACACACACAAAAAAAGACTAAAAGCATTCTCTGCATATACATCCCCGCCCCCCCTCATTTTTATTTCTTGCACATTTTTGCAATTTGGAAATCTCAAGAATAATCTCTTCTGCTTATGAAAATGACAAAAATGTACCAGTTGTGGGGAAAATATCAAGTCTGAACACTTTTTTCCTTCTCTCCAGGCAGCAGAGCCAAGGCGTTATTGGCTGGTTCTGCTCAGGTTGCCATGGAGTTTGAATCCAAAGCTTCTGCCACCACCTCCCCCACTGCCGAAACAGCCACCACGAGTGTCAAAAACGGCAAAACCAAAGACGTCAAGACAGCAGCAAGCAAGGAGTCTGGCGTTCGGGTGAAGCCCGTCTTTGTCAACAAGGAGCAATCACACTTCTCATCCCACGTTCCAAAAGGTTCCTCAACCTCCCTCAAAGACGATGCCTCTAACACAAGCAGTGCCAAAGATCACCATGGCAACGGTGCTAGTACATCAACCTCAGGTAGAAAGAAAGCAGTCGTTGGAAGGAAGCGAAAACCTGTGATCAGCAGCGGTGACGATGACAGTGGTGAAGAGAGACTAGAGAGAAAGAAGCGACAGGGTAAGGTTTCGAGAGACAAGAGTGCAGCTGATGACATGAAAGATCTTGAAGAACTGGCTTTTGCCTCTTCTGATGAGGATTCAGACTTTAAAGAATGGACACCGAAGCGTCAAAAACGTAGCAATGTCCCCAGACAAGATGGAAATGCAGGTAAAATGAAGAAGAAGGCAGGAGTTGAACAGAGGAAACTCAGCAACTCTTTGAGCGACAAAGGTGACAACAGTCTCAAATTGAATTGTGAGGAAGATCCTGTCTGTGTGTCCGACAGTGACTGATGCACCTCTGAACAGTTTGTGTGTGAGCGTGTCTATGTTTCTGTGCAAGTGTGCTACTTAGGGTATGTGTGTGTCGGTGTGTCAGTTTGTGTGTGAGCGTGTCTATGTTTCTGTGCAAGTGTGCTACTGAGGGTATGTGTGTGTCGGTGTGTCAGTTTGTGTGTCTGTGTGTAAAGAAGACGAGAATAAAAAGAAAGTCCAAAGGGCTTTATTCAGATACTGTCTTTGGGTATTTTCCTGAATCACTAGAAGAGGACACTTTTCACACGCACAAATGAAGCAGTCCTATGTGAAAACACATGCTCACACACACACAAACGCACACTCACAATTCAATAGCAGTCTTATTTTGTTCAACGTTAGCACATTATTTTCAGTTTCAGAACAACGTAACATATTAGATCCAAGCAACTGCAGACTTTTCTTGCTGGCAGTTTCCGTCACATTCTAACAGAAAACAAAATCACAGTTGAGTTATAACCCAGCACAACCCTGCCTATTAAATAAATACACAACACAACCTCTAAAATAGTAATGTAATCAGCAACCATTAAAGACTTCCACAGTTGAGGTTCAAGATATATATATATCCAAGATAAATACCCCCGTGAGAAAAACTTGTTTTTCTGAAAAATAAATAAATAATGGATATGCTTGCTGATGGTGAACAGCCATGAGTGATTCCGTCTTCATGGTAAAAGAACGCTTTTCATGTGTAGCATTATTCTTTACGCTAAAGTAAGAAGGGTTTTAAGAAGGAATGTGGTCCCTTCAAGCTCTTAAAAAAGAGTTTGATATGACTGGTGTAGGGAAACCGATATGAGCGATTCTCCCTTTATACTAAGAAAACACTTTCATGTGTGATGTTGTTTGTGCTAAAGCGAGACGGGTGCTTAGATGAAATGTGGTCCCTGCGAGCTCACAGGACAAAAAGCTAGCTCATTCGAGCAGGTGTCAAATAAAGAAAAATAGTCACAACTTCACACACTGGCACTGATGAAAAGATAATACTAAGTTAACAAAAAAAATGGTGCTATTTTTCTGTTATGGCTTATTATTTCTTGGTCCTTGTTCTGTGTGAAGAGTCCCTGAATTCTGTTGCTTCTTATACATGTAGTTCAACTGAAAAAAAGTATTTTACACATCGGAGACTTTTAATGAATGCCATCATGCAACTCGACAGACTTTTAGTTTTAATGAATGTCTTCATTCAACTAAACAAACTGGGAGGCATTCAATGACCACCAATTCAATGAGAATTTTGATGAAAGCTTCATTCAGGCAGACTCAGAGACTCAATTATCAACCCCCATTGCACCAGACAGACTCATCAAGTGGGCCCCAGGAATGTTGGTTCATGGCTGGCCCTATCACAATGTTCACTGAGGTCACAATGAGACAACTAAAATCTCCGGCATCAAGTAGGAAAGGGGTAGTTGGGGTCCCACCAGTGGAAAATCCGAATGGCGATGGCAGGGTCCAGGACGGCTTCGAAGGCATGACCTGCCGACCCTGACTCCGACACGCGACTGCTGTCAAAACTCAGCCGCAGGCGCTGGTGTCGGAAGCCATGGCTGAGCGTCATGTGAGAGGCTGACAGCACCTGTCCCATCACGTGCGGCGACGTGGCGGCAAAGTGCGTACTTGTCACCTGTACACACACAATTTTCAAGTTATGAAGAGAAAAAATTGAAAAACAAATAGACTGTTAAATAATTTGTCTCTGTCTCGCTTGTGTTTTCCAAATGCGCGTCTGGACAATTAGTCAGATAAGTTTATTTTCTGTATTTTAAGTGTTCGTCTGTCCACTTAAAAGACCACTGGGTCGAAGATCAGTGACTATATCGTATTGTGTTGTCACAATTAAACGTTCGTATAACATACCTTGCTTGTTATTTGATTATGAAGAGAAAGCCAGAAGAGAAAGACGGTAACAGTTTTGGTTGTCGGATATGGGGAAAAAAATCAACAGCATACAGTTTGTGCTATAAACTGTGACATTTTCATTGTAAGCCAGAAAAAGACATCAATAGCTTAGTGCAAAAGCAGATTTTTTTGTAACGCACCATGTATTGGTTCTGGTCTGCAATGTGTCGGTGGACGTAGCTAGCCCAAAACTCAGTGAGTGGAATAGTGCATGATTCAGTGCAGCACACATTTACCTGTAGAACAGTGCAGCCTTCCTCTGGGTTGTAAAACAGGTTGTTATAGCCGGTTTTCACATCCTCCAAGTAGGCTGGACGGCTGTTGGATTTTTGTTGTTGTAGCGACGGCTTCTGCAGCTTGAAGCAAAAGTGCCACTTGCCCTGTGAGGGTTGATGCCACACCAGTAAGCAGCGATAGCCGATCAGTGAATCGACGTCTGTGTCAAAAGGACCTACAACACACACACACATACAACACACATGAAAATGAGAGAAATCATGCCTGGAAGAACTAGCCTGTAGAAGAAAAAAATGTAAGACCACAAAAAAAGCCAATCTGTGAATATTTTTCAAGTCACAGGCATATGAAACAAAACCCGTATGTAGCTGCTAACCTAAATTAACATCATGCACTAATGTCTAAACATCTTAAAGAAGTGTTGTTGCTTCAGTAAAACTTCACTCATATAACAAACAAAAATGTAGCCGGTGCAAAATTCACTCCATCTCGATGGATGCCATGAATTTCAACACTGCATCCTGCCAAAACAGGGTTTAGTCCGATCATCTGTCTTGAACCACTAAAAATACTAAACAAATAAAAAAGGTCTATGAACTTTCTTGTTTATTGTGGAACAGTAGACTTTCCAAGCCCGAATATGACAGAGAAAACAGAGTAAATTCATGACTGGGCCTCTTAACACTGTCACTATGCAGCAAACTTATGTTTCCAATCAGTGAACTTTCCATTATAAACCATCATAACAGTGTTAAAAAACAAAGGAATACTGTACTCACCAATACAAGAACGAGACAAGACGGTACGAATTTTCGCTTATGGAAGCTTCATCAGGAAAAACAAGAACACAAAAGACAACAAAAAGCAGACGCAACACGGAACGAACAAGGTTTGAAAGAAAATGGAGGGGAAACATCATAACAGTGTCAATTCAAAATGTGCGAGCTGGATAGACGGGTGCCCTACCTTTCGGCTGAACACGTTCAACTAAAGGAGGAGCCAGCAAGAACAGAGCTCGTATGCAGCGCGCACGCAGACCATGATTTCTCTCCATCGCGTGGGGCTTCAGGTCTTCTGGCAGTTGCTTCTCTTTTGTGTAAAACCTGCCAGAAAAATGATCAGAGTAAATGAGAAATGAAGATGGTGTTAGTACCAAAGGCAAAGAAAATACAAACAAATTTTAATCCTCTGTAAAACAATGAATGAGAAATAAACCACTGTGTAAATAAGAGCTTTACAGGGTTATAAGCTTTAAGACTTACTAACAAAGGGAAGTAAGCTCTCCAAATTTATACAGAGCTACGCGGAACAAGTCTTTGTATTTAGAAGTAGAACTGTACTTCATTTTAGCACTCAGTTAACAATTCAAATTATAATATATTTTATACAAATTCCTCAAAAACTGTGGGGGAGGGTCCAACAGCACTTCATTTTAGCGCTCAGTCTACTGTTAACATTGTAATTACCTTTTGTACAAATTTCTCCAAAACTGATATTTCCTGGTGGTCTCATAGGCATCTCTACAGATAGCAGCAAACTTGTGGATGTGTTCCGGGTGCACGTATCCTGCCAGCAAGTACCACAAGTCCACTGGATAAACACGTCCTCCTTTTTGCTGTAGTTGTGAGCGAGTTTCTTTGCTGCGTCTGTGACGAGAGCTTGCACCTTGATTCCCTTCTGCAGCAATAAACAAAAAACAATAATCAAACAAAAACACATCAGCTAAACCTTCCTCTCAGAAAAAAAGCTTCAATGATAATTGATATGTTCATCACATTCAGGAAAAATGTCTGAGAAGCATTCCCTGAAGTATTCCCACCACCGAATAAAATTAAGTCAATTGCAATCTCAAAGTATCTAACACAGGGGGGGAAAAACCCAGCCAATATGCTATGACACTAAGCAAAGTACAACAACTTCAAGCTCAAAATTCGAAGAAAAAATAAACTCAAGAACAAAATCAAACCAAAGAAAAACATCACAAAGAAAAAGTGCAAGTAGTATTAAAAACGTCAGTAGTGTTATATCTCACCTAAATTCTCCTCCTCCTCCTCTTCCTCCTCTATGCTGTCAGTTGGTGGAATGTCAAAGTCATCGACATCTTTGTCAAACCAGCTCAGTTCTTCATCGTCTGCCTTCATTTTGCTGGATGGTCCTGCCCCGCCGCTCAGATTTTTCACTGAAATTGAAACATCAGCATTCAAAGTAACGCTCCTGGCATAAGACCTTTTGTTTGTTCAAAGGAAGGCTATGTATTCACACTTCAAGATGCCTTCGTTCCCATCTGAATGATTAGGCACAACATTTTTTTTGTCTGTTTACGGTAACATATAGGCCAAAAAAATGTTTCTTTTTTTCCCAAAAAAAACCCACATATTTTTAAGTTATTCTGCCAAAAAACAAACTTTTTTTCTTCTTTTTTTCTCCCCCAAATGACAAAAAAAGTCTAGGGTCGCGCAAAAAAATAGGGTCGGTCGGGATACTGTAAAGAAACTTTTTTTTTTTTTGGCCTTATGTTCACCACCACAGATAAAATGAAAAACATCTTTCCACTTGAACACATACCAAAACCGAACGGCATGGCTGCTTCCTTACAAAACAGAGTTGGAATTTTGAAGCTGAATTAATCTCACAGATTGAGAAATGTGTCAGTTGCACAGCATGGAAACAAATATTTGCTGTTTTGACTGATTCAGTGACTGTTTTTTTTTAGTGTTTATACATGTATTTTAAATGTCTTATTTGCTCTGGCAAAATGTATGGCCAATAGTTTACTGATCCAGGCACAACTTACAGCTCTGCTGATTGTGTGAGCAGAAGAATTAATCATAATAAAAATGACATACCTTCTGTGATGGTGCTGTTTGCTGCTCCTTTCTTGATTCGTCCCGTCCCGACTGGTCGCGCAGAGTTCGCAAAATCATAAACTGTCAAGTCTGCACACAAAAAAACCATCAAAAAGGTGAAAAGATGAAGGTAACTTTTTTTGTATGTGTCATAGTCACAGTATCTGTAATTTGGTTTATGGGAAGTCCCTCTGGCAATGTCAAGATGATCAAATTATGTTCAACATGAGCCTCAGTCATTTAATTATCTCATACTCAGACCTGATTACCACTAAAATTTCCTGGTGTACAAATGAGGCTAAAAATGTGTACAATCAGAATTTTAAGGTGTACAATTCATTCTCGCGGTACACACTGTGCTTTATTCCCCCCTCAAATTTTGAAATTAGATATTTGAAAATGTGACACAAAACGAATGATAGAAAAACATAATTTTTATTTTTGACCTCTGACTCTGAGGAAAATTTGCATCAGCTGCTGTCAGCAGTATTGAGTCAGCCCTTCATTTCTGTCACTGCACTGGTCAGTATTTTCTGGTCTCATACAGTCCTCTTTACACATTGCTTTCTAGGCTCACACAGTCCTCTTCAGACTTATATATCTTTATTTTTTTATTTTTTTATTTTTTTATTTTTTTTTTTTGCGTATGATTTTAATGTCTGGCGTATAATCGTACAGCGGTCTTCAATTTCGTAAGATTGTACGCAAATTTCATACAGTAACCAGGTCTGCATACTCATAGTGACACTGAGGTACATTTACAGCAGTCAGCATGAAAATCGTCCGACAGCACGGATGAAAACAAACATGGCACCTGCACCCTTCAAGAAGTCTACCACTGATGTGACGAGGAAAAATACGGACAAAATCTTTATTGAATTTAGTAAAACTAATATCCGGAAACATTCCTTTTCTAACAGAGTTGCACCATCTGGAACACACTGTCTGATGTTGTTAAAAATGCACAAACTATTAACACTTTCAAAAATCTGCTGGACATACAAAAACTTATGACTGAGTCACTTTATTTGTACGATAATTGATATTGAGTAAATACGACTTTGAGCATTAATATGATTGACCTGCAACAAATGTGATAATGAGATGGGACGCGAAAAAAAGCCGTGAGGCTTATGGATACCAATCCAGTCCCTAACGACTACTACTACTACTGAGTACTACTCGACCCCTGTTGTGCAATATGTTATCACTCTGTACTTGTAGTTTACTATTGCTAATGAAAGAAATAATATCAAATCTAAAACATTCAAACAACTCTGAGATACTTGGACTCACACACTTTAATCGCGCGAAAATACTATTCTTTTTCACAGAGGGAGTATCCAGGAACAACCTTCCAGCGAATCTCAACCATTTAAACAACAAAGTGTGATTGCACCAGCAGATAGTGAACATCCAAAAATAGTAACAAAAATACGTCTGCAACGAGACTTGACGTACCATTTGCCAAGTAATCCTGGCGGCGCTTGCCTCTTTTTCCAGCCATTTTTCCCCACCTCCACTATCCACACTGTGTCTAACAGCCCTAGTAAAGAGCCTTTTGACCGTGTCATAGTATTTCACCTGATCAGATAGCTGGAATAAGGGAAAAGAAGAAAAATATTGAAGCCGGCTATCTCAGCCATGTTGATATTTGGTCTGCAAAATTCAAGAGAGTTATCTTTCCTGCGAAAGATGCATTGTGGGTATGACACACTTTCTGACATGGGAAAATGGCTCCCATCATAGAGGCTTGGCCAGAAAAAGGCCGGTTTAGAAAGACGTTACTTATATTTGATTGGGAAATACCGGGTACCAAATGAAACGCAAGAAAGAGACAGTGTTTGTGAATGAGAGACAAAGTCAAAGGACAACTGGCGTTCATCACGTAACGCCGATTGCGCTGTGACGGACGCCACATTGTGTTTTAGACGTGAGGTTCCAGTGGAAAATACTTTTTGATAGAAAGGTGTGAGAAAGAAAATCTGCCAAAATGATGTGTGACGTGATGCCGACGATTTCGGAGGATGGCTCCAACGATAGGGAGTCTCAGGGCTCGGGTGATGAGTCCAATTTTGAACAGTTGATGGTGAACATGCTGGATGAGCGAGATAAATTGATGGAAACTCTTCGAGAGAGTCAGGAGACTTTGGCATCAACTCAGGTCAAACTCCAGGAGGTGGAGAAGGACAGAAATAATCTGCAGAAGCAGATGTCCGCCACAACTCCTCAGGTAAGTTGTACCATGTCTGTTAATGTGCCACATGGCTAGCTGTACTCGTGATCTCGGAAAATACGGACAATCTATCAAAAATAGAACTGGAGGACGCCATTTTGTATACATTATGGAGCTTCCAGCCGAATTTAGGATGCTCCTCGTGCGCCATTCCACGCAATAAAGTATGCGCTTATCGTTTTGGCTGCATTTCTTTGTGGTGCATGCATTTCTCTAGCTTATTGATACCTAGAAGCTCAGGTCTGTCTCAAAAAATCGTCTGCTTCCTTGGGCGTGATGTCATATGAACCTCGTTTTCAGTCTAAAACATCAATAATGTCCTCATACTCTTGAAGTAGGCTTGCAGTTCCGACTCATGTTTCTGATTCAGATTAACGGTCGATGAGAATAGATGAGTAAGACTTTGGTCACCAGTAACATCATGGCAGTTTGTTTGTACTGTTCTGTCAGTATGTGTGACACCTGTCCCCCACTTGGTATTGATGTCATTCCAGGTCTTTCATTTCCATCAGACAATTCATTCAGCATTCTCCGCTAGTGAGAGTGGAAGGAAAAAGGGGGCGGGGACCAGCCGGTTTCCTCAGTCTGGGAGGAAGAAACTGGGATACTCTTGATTTATTTCTCACAGTGGTTTTTTTCTTCTTCTGTTTTGAGCTTTAGAATGTGGTACAATTCTTATGAAGTACTTGTAAATTGAAAATAGTGTAAATGCAGTTCTCCCTTGAATAGTTAAATTTCCTACCTAGATTACTGATTAGTAGATCAAATGTAAAACTTCAGATGTGCATGCAGTATTTCTATATTCATAAAAAAAAAATATTGAAATATATTGAAAAGTGTTTTCCTGCCATTTTAAATTCAATTTAGTTCATAAATGACCAGTTTGCTTAGACCCCCCCCCCCACACACACACACACACACACACACACACACACAAACACCTTCACACAAAACACAATTTATGAGTAAATCATACACAGTAAGTTGAGTAACTCAGAGCAAGACAGAAAAGCTATTTATAAGTATAACTAAATTACATGAAGTGATGAACTGATGAAGTTTGTAAATTTTATATTGGAAGTTTACCAAATTTCAGGCCCCAAATAATGACATTTATTTACAATAATCTTATTAATCCCACTCCCAGTCCCAATTTAATCAATTTGTATTACTGTAACCTGCAAATCTCAGTCTCAGTTCACAGTGGCTCTGCCATTATCACTGTGGTACCACTGAAAAGCTGAGAATTTCAAGTCTTTAAAAGAGAGGTAAACTTACATAGGTTATGAAGAAAATGCCTGAAAATATGACTTATGAGATCTTAATTAAAAGGGAAGTTCCCATTCATAACCAAAACTAAGTAAGGGAAAAGAAGCAGGTAGCATAATCATTTATCACCCAAGGCTATCCCAGAGATCCCAGTCTGATTTCCATTAATTATTCTTGCCTCCAACACACAAGCAACAGTGAGGCTGGTGTTAGTCAAGTTGGTAGTAAAAGGCCTTGGGTTCTGGACCCAGACCCAAGTCTCATGGGAATTCCTGGGCCTGCAAGTGTGACTATGTCAGTGCTCAAGGAGTCTCACACAGCTCTGTCTTTTATCTTCACTTGGCCCCCTCTCTGGCTTTCAAGTTCTCTTGAGTGGATCTGGTCCACTCTGCTGCTGATCACTCAGCACTGCCGCTAACCTATGCTGTGCTGGCAAAAATAAGTTTGTCACCTTCTCTCCTGTAATATGAGAAACCATTTGGGAAAAGGAAGTATTTTTAGAACCTTAGTACCGGTAAATCGCTAATCGAGCGAAATGAAAATCCGCGGCGACTTCCATTAGGTGAATGCTATTCAAGTTTAGGTAACGTTTTAGTCGCAACTTTTTATAAGCCGCAATGCGATTTTTTTGGGAAAAAAGTCGCGGCTTGTAGTCCGTCAAATACGGTACCTCCTAGTCCTACTGACATTTATTTCCAGTGTATAATAATATTGAGACCCATCCTATCACACCAACGACAAATGATTATTTGTTTTATCATGTAAACTAAGAATGTACACAGTCAGTGTCAAAAAAGTTCAGAATGTTAAAATTGACGCACATCCACCCCAACCAGCACACACTGCACTGAGAGTGAGAAAGCCTTTCCCTTCCTATCCATTGCATTGAACTAACAGGGCGGGGCCGGGGATGTAGCTCAGTCGGTAGCGCGCTGGATTTGTATCCAGTTGGCCGCTGTCAGCGTGAGTTCGTCCCCACGTTCGGCGAGAGATTTATTTCTCAGAGTCAACTTTGTGTGCAGACTCTCCTCGGTGTCCGAACACCTTCGTGTGTACACGCAAGCACAAGACCAAGTGCGCACGAAAAAGATCCTGTAATCCATGTCAGAGTTCGGTGGGTTATAGAAACACGAAAATACCCAGCATGCTTCCTCCGAAAGCGGCGTATGGCTGCCTAAATGGCGGGGTAAAAACGGTCATACACGTAAAAGCCGTGGGAGTTTCAGCCCATGAACGAACAAACAAACAAACTAACACTTACAGTTCATTAATCATGGCCTTGAGGTTGAGTGCTCTTGTGCTGCTGACAGTGACAACAGGTGTGGGGGTGTCCTTTCTCTACCTGTTGAGGTGTAATGGGGTGTGGCGACATGTGGGAGAGAAAGGAGGTTTATCTGTCTATTTTTCTTTGCAAGGGCTTAATTTAGCATCTGGCTTGAACAAAACTTAACCCATGGTTAATTTTTAATTCTAAGCATACTGCAGTGAGGTTCTCAGAAGGTTAGTTGGACCCGGATTGAAAATATTCATGTATTATATTTATAATTATATTGTCAATTATATAGGTCCAAATGTCCTGACTGGAAAAAATGTGTCAGATCAAAAAGTATGCCTAAGTGGCGGTGGCACTGACTGACCGAATGTAAAAACCAGCGTCCGAGAGCGAGAACACCACAGACTGATACTGACCTCCTATCTTGGTTTGGGCAGAGACGTGGCTCTGATTTATTTTACCAACAAAAGTGGGTATAGTTTGATTTACCTTTACAAACTGAGGACTAATTTATGAATGTAATTAATTATTTGAATTTTTCTTATGGTGGCCTGAAAAACTGTACATTTTACCGGTTTTCAACTACAATGTAACCCCCTGCGGGTTAGGGGGAAGAATTTACCAGATGCTCCCCAGCATGTCGTAAGAGGCGACTAACGGATTCTGTTTCTCCTTTTACCCTTGTTGAATGTTTCTTGTATAGAATATAGTCAATTTTTGTAAAGATTTTAGTCAAGCAGTATGTAAGAAATGTTAAGTCCTTTGTACTGGAAACTTGCATTCTCCCAGTAAGGTAAAAATTTATATTGTACTACGTTGCAAGCCCCTGGAGCAAATTTTTGATCAGTGCTTTTGTGAACAAGAAACAATTGACAAGTGGCTCTATCCCATCTTCCCCCTTTCCCCGTCGCGATATAACCCTTCGTGGTTGAAAACGACGTTAAACACCAAATAAAGAAAGAAAGAAAGAACTACAATGTACCAACGTGTGAAACCTTGGAAAAGTACAAATTTATGTTTTTTGTTTTTGTATTAACATAAACACTAACAGTAACAAATAGGTCGTAAAGTAGAGTTTTGCTTCACCGATAAGCAGCCCTGAATCCAATGAAACCATACAAATTGATGTTGTTGTCGATACCAGAGGACAGGTTAAAATTCAAGAATGATGTCCCGAACTCAAGCTACTAAACTTTGCAGACATGTATAAATAGCAGTTGCAGTGTGTTGAAGAAAGAATCCATCAGACTCTCAGAATCTCTCTGAGTGCTTTGGCCTTTGCGAACATTTATTAATGAAAATTCAACACTTCACAAGAGTGTGTCTTGTGTGGTGCTGTGGTATTTCGACACGACGCCAGGTGTAGAACAGTTTGCAGTGTAAACAGCAGGTGTCAGAAGCTGTCACGGTGGTTGGCCTCCAAATGTTGACCCTACCTGATCTTGCATACTTTTCTGTCTTTAGTAGAATGCCCTGATACATTTATTCATTTCGTGCTTTTTGCTTGCTGTATCATTTTCATTCAAGGTTTATCATGTACCCGTAATCTATTTCCGTGATTAGAATAAATAAATGTGGGGAGAGTGGAGAATAAAGCTATAGGTTTGCTGTTTGCTTGCCATGGAATTTTCTTTTCATTTACTTTAGGGTTGGTTTTTGGGTTATTTACTTTAGGGTTTATGCAGGCAGTCTCAGTGTTTTGTGTATATATATGTGTGGTGCGTTTGCTGTGTATCATTGGTACCTGAGAGAATTTTTTGGAATGGCTGGTTCAGGAAAAGATGCCTTGGCTGATTTTTGTCTCATTCGCTTCTTTGCGCTTCTCTTCATCCTCTCAGTCTTACCTGTTCACATCATGGTCCATTGGGGATCTGTAAAACTTTATTTCGGGAAAAGATAGTGGTTCAGTTTACAGGAGATTGCAGTGGAAGTTGGAACCTTTTAAGACATCCAAAAATCGGAGAAAATCAAGTGTTAAAAAGGAGGGAGCATTTAGCTATTGACCATAAATTTGCAATGGTTATGAAAAGAAAATCTGAGAAATCAAGGTCTTAAAAAAGGGAGGTCTTAAATTGGGTGGTCTTACAAGAGCAGTTTCACTGTACTTTCAGGTTTTCAGTTTTTTTTATGAGTTTTTTATATGAGGTTTTTTTTATGAGTTTTTGTGTGTTTTAGTTTTTTTGTGTATTTTGATACTCATTATAACTGTAAGCTGTACATATAATTAATTATTCCCCCCTCTGCTTCTTTACCTCTGTAAACTTGTAGGGGTAGTTATTTTTCGATAATGACCCAGCAACCAAACAAATAACGACCCAGCAACAGCCTGAATCCTCGATAGTGCAATGGGTTGAGAAGTTGTTCTGTTTCGGTACTACTTTTTGCGACTGAAAAGTTCCGAACGCTCTAATGTACGAAGTATACATCTCTGGAGCAAACAATACAAACATACCGCATTTAAATTAACAACTACAGGCCTGAACACATGAATCTCCATATAAAATCCATGAGTTCGGTTGTTTTCTGAATCTAGATCTGCCGTGCTCAAACGTTCACCACAAGCAATTTCCCAAGGCAAGTAACTCATACTTTGTCTAGCGACAAGAGTAGTTCCCCTTCTTTTCACTCAGTTTCTTCGACAACAGACTGCAATCCGACGGTCAGTTTTCAACAATATTTCATTTAATAAACAGATCACACGCAACCAAATGCACACATCTCATCAATTTAAACAACATAAAGCGGTTTCATACAGTATTTTCCCCAGAAAACTGAACTTCATACAGTTTTTAACGTTGGAACACGGGTGCAAAAGTTCGTCTGCTAGTTCCATTTGACGAAAGAACATTATCCTAAGCGATACCAAAACATATACAGAACACACAATATCTGCCTTTGCCGCCACAGCAGTATAACAGCATATCTGTGTACTTGATTTTAGTCCAAAATAGGAAAACTGACTAGAAGTGCAGAATGGAATGATTTGCACGGAACTATACAACCGCGCATTAATCGATCGCCTGCGCAGGTTGACTGGTTGAGTGAATAGGATTCGATCAAACTTTCGCAAAAAAACTCCTCTTTTCTTTGAATAACTGAAGAAAGGAGGAATAAAGAGGTTACACATCTCGTCTCAGTGATTATAAAAAATAATGGTCTCAGTTCGCGGTCATGAAAAAGCTCGCTAAAGCTCGCATTTTTCATGATCCGCTAACTTCGACCATTATTTTTAATGATCACTGAGACTTGGCATGTAACCTCTACTTATGTGTGTCTGTTAGCATAATTTGTTTTATTTAAAGTATGAGGTCATGATCATCTGGGCCCTTCTGTGTTCACTTCCTTTCTCCCACTGGTATAAATGTTGCTGGCACTTAAATCTTGAGTTGAGTGCTTTTTTCATCTCAGTGTACTGTGAATGCTGAGACTGTGAGAGTCCACTGCAGTGCTAATTAGCATCTCTGCTTTCCTGAATGTTTCCATCATCTTCACTGGAAGTGGAATGTGTGGTTGGTTTGCTTTTCCTGACCTAGTTGCCCTTGTTGGTGCATTTGGTGTGAACACCATCAAAGAAGAAAACCCCCACTATGCAGTGCTCTTGAATCGGATGATTCGTGATCTTGAAAGATTTTTTTCTTCATCTCAGTGTATTTTTCTGAGAGTCCACTGCAGTGCTAAGTAACATCTAGAGCTTCTTTCCTGAATGTTTCTATCATCTTCACTGGAAGTGGAATGGAGTGGTTTGCTTTTCCTGACCTAGTTGCCTTTGGCCTTGTTAGTGCATTTGGTGTGCACAGTGAACATCAACTAAAATGAAAGAACTATGCACACACACAGTGACACACACACACACACACACACAACCACTGCAGCGGGGAGGGGTCGGGAGAATTGTGGAAGTCAAGGTTGTTTTGTTAAGTGTCTGCACTAGCATTGGGTATAGCAAAGGGTTGGTGCTGTAGACCACAACAAATCTGAGAAAATCATGTGTTGAAAGAGAGGGAGTCTTGAAATTGAGGTAAATTTACCAAGGCCATTATTTAACAAAAGGCACAGTCTTAAAGTCGGGGGGGGGGGGGGGGGGGAGGGGGTCAGCTGTAAATGTAACCACTGTAGATGTAACACTAAGAGTAACAAAAGGAGAGGAGGTGAGAGAGGAAGAGGTTAAGACAGCTCCGTCTGACCTCTCAGTGAAAATGCCAGAGAGTGCTTGTCAGGGGAAGGGAGGGCACTGCTGCCAGAGAACGCCCTCAGCCTTTATCGATAGTTACTTCTCATGGGGTTCCCACCCACATGCTTGAGAGAATGCGTTTCATAGGTCACGGGGGCTGTTCAGTGTTGTCTTTAATGCACCTGTGGGGTTTTCTCGCTCTGTACTGTTGTTCTTTTTAGAGGGGTACTGGTATTGTCTACCAGTTATCATAAGTTTAGTTTTTGGGAGACTTCAGTGCAGTCTTCTGGAACATATAGCCCTATTATAATAAAACAATATATATATATGCACATGTATTGTACAGTCATGTACCAGTAAAAATCTTCCTTTTGAGGGTGATTGGATGTTGGACATTTTAGTGGTTTAAAGAGAATGAAGAGATACTTTTGTGAGTGTCAATTTGTTTGAGTAACAAACATTCCTTATTTCTTCCTCTACATGATTTACACATACATGTATGAGACTTTTGGCTGAAATCATGCATTTTTGTGAACTCCAATACTTAATTTCAGAGCTGTGTTTGTGATCCAGCCATATAATTTTGTATTCAATTTTAGAACCATAGGTCTTTTTCAGATTTGTTTTTGGTATGTTTTCTTATTCCCATGTCTAATAATTGAATATAATTTTAAACAGTGGCACATATTTATTATGAAAGGTACAGGGAGCGTTTTCAACAGAGAATCATATGTAATATCAACTTTCTCTCTCGCTCTCATTCAATAAAGATAACTGAGTAGAGAGTCAAGCAGAGGTCTGTAAGGGGTTATCCCCCTTGAGTTGTGTGTTAAAACTGAAGGGGTGAAAAAACAATAGCTTTACCATAAGTGTTTGAAGAGGATTGAAGCAAGTCAGCAACAACAACAAAATCAGCTGTGGCAAGAAATAATCTTCTGAGCTTTAATATTAAGTTGCATATATTTAAAATTTTTAATTCTCAAACAATCAATTCTGAGAGTTTTTGTTTTTGTTTTAATAAGACAAACAAGTCGCGTAAGGCAAAATTACTACATTTAGTCAAGCTGTGGAACTCACAGAATGAAACTGAATGCACTGCATTTTTTCACAATGACCGTGGTCCGCCGCTCGTGCAAATGGCAGTGAAATTAACGAGCCTGTTTAGCGCGGTAGTGGTTGCGCTGTGCTGCATAGCACGCTTTTCTGTACCTCTCTTCGTTTTAACTTTCTGAGCGTGTTTTTAATCCAATCATATCATATCTATATGTTTTTGGCATCAGGAACCGACAAGGAATAAGATGAAATTTTTTTCAATCGATTTCGGAAATTTTTATTTAATCATAATTTTTATATTTTTAATTTTCAGAGCTTGTTTTTAATCCGAATATAACATATTTATATGTTTTTGGAATCAGAAAATGATGAAGAATAAGATTAACGTAATTTTGGATCATTTTAATTTTATACCAAAATAATTTTAATTACAAATTTCAGATTTTTAATGACTTAAGCCTCCAAGCTTAAATGCAATACCAAAGTCCGGCCTTCGTCGAAGATTGCTTTGCAAAAATTTCAATTAATTTGGTTGAAAAATTAGGGTGTGACAGTGCCGCCTCAACTTTTACAAAAAGCCGGATATGTAAAGACATTTATCCAAAAAATGAAAAAAACGGAACTCTCATGTAAATTTCATAAAGATCGGTCCAGTAGTTTACTCTGAATCGCTCTGCACACACACGCACAGACACACACACACACACACACACATACATACACATACACCACGACCCTCATCTCGATTCCCCCTCTATGTTAAAACATTTAGTCAAAACTTGACTAAATGTAAAAAGGACTAAAAATATTGACTACATGTAGTAGCAGTTGGCCTGAAAAGTACTCCGTGTTTCTGAATCCTCCTTAATTCTGTTAACAAATAGAAAGGAATGACATTCAAACCGTTAAAGTGTGCTGTTTTCCAATTCTACATCCTTATAGTTAGATGTCTTGTACAAATCTTCTGGGCAAACAGTGACACATAATAAATGTAAAGGAAATATCACCACTTTACTATGTTTGTGTTAACCAGAGATTTGTGGTAATTTCCTGGTTTATTATTTGAGAATATGGAAAATATATCACCTGTGGGTCAGTCCTATGGGATTTGACTAAATAAATCTGACTGATTGTAAGTTACTGGTGGTTAATTAAGCTTTTTGTCTGGTTGCTGTTATGGAAGGACTAGTTTTTTCCAGCTCAGAACTTCTTCTTTTTTTCCCCCCCTTCAAAAGTTATTCCAATTTACAAAACACCAAATGTGTTTACTGTCTTATTTGCAACATCAATGAATAGCTCAGCATAAAATATAAGGTAACCTTAAAAGTTAAAGGTGTCATCCTTCCCGTGATCATGATCACCGCTACAAACCTGCCCAGGCTTTAAAACTGTGGTCTATTTATGACTCTCCGGGGCTACGAGTTTGAAAAGATAGGGCTGAAAATCATGTACAGAATTCTGTACAGCAAACGCTACCTGAAACCCCACCTATACGGCGTGTATGACCTTGAGAGCTTCGGTCAACGCTTGAATTTTGCCGTGGTAACATCCGGTTTGCTCTCTCATAGCTGGGAATACTTGTCAAGAAGAATCGAGCAGAAAAAATAAACGCCTTGGCAGGGATTCGAACTCAAGACCTCGAAATGTCGGGGCCGATTGTCTTAACAACTAGGCCACTCCACCAGTGTTGTCAAAGATGGAAAAAAGAATAATTTTATGTCATTCTACGCTTGAATTACCATTCATGCGCATCCTGAACTCGGGTCAAAATGAGTTACTTCCCTTCGGGTCTCATTTATCCCTGACAGGATGCCTTGGTTTTCCTTCTCTGGAGAGGAAATCGATTTTTTACATACTTAGAGCTGTTCGTAATGTGTTATTTATATAAGCAAATTCGCAATCGTCGATAAATGATTTTTCATGGTGTTGTGTAATTTTTAAATTTAGAAAGGAATTGTATGTAAGATAGTTTCAAACGAGCTATCTTTCGCGGGTGTATTTACTGTGCAAACAACTCTAAATATGGCAGAAGTGTCACGTGATAATCAACTTTGGCTACGAAGCAGACAATACTTTTTCCTAACCAGTTGGGAGTGATGCAACAATATCACGGTCTCCTTCCCACAGCAGTCTCAAAATGTTTTGACCTTAGAACTATGTCTTTATCATAACTGTGAAGAACAGAACGGAGATTACTGTCGAAGTCGGCCATTCTACAATCACGTTCGTCTTTTGTCTGTAATCAGAAACATTAGCGAAAAACATATGGGAAATAACTCTGTATTCTTGTTTTGATAGATTTCCCTTTAATGCACGTAGTATTTATTCATCCTGTCAGAGAGACCAGCGATAGCATGTACCGATGATTATCAGAATGATTCATGCGTTGCAAAAACGTAAATATTGCCGTTCAAATTTGTCTTTTTTTGAAAAATGTTTCACGGAATCGCAGTACATGTTTAAACCGTCATGCTACACGACATTCGCGCCATATGCATTAGCTACGATATCTCTATTTACAACATGCAAGAAAAATGAGAAGAACATTAATTAGATCCCTCCAAAAGCTCTGTGCAGTCAAAAACAGACATCAAAGAAATAGTTATACATGTATTCACTTCTAAACAGTGGGCGGATAGAGATATAAATCATGCTGCTTCAAAAAAACATAAAACGAATTCATATCAATGTTTTTCTTTCTGTTTCTCAATTGGCGCAGTAGCCTAGTGGTTAAGACATCAGACACGAAATCTCGAGTTCGAATCTTCGTCTGGGCGTTTATTTTTTCCCCTTGATCTCTCCTGAAGATAAAATATGATCAGTCTTGAGAGAGCAAACCAGATGTTATCACTGCAAAATTCAAGCGTTGACTGAAGCTCTGAAGGTCATACACGCCGTATAGATGGGGTTTCGGGTAGCGTTTTCTGTACAGAATTCTGTACATGATTTTCAGCCCTATCTGTTCAAACTCGTAGCCCCGGATAGTCATAAATAGACCACAGCTTTAAGTGGAATAGGAACAACCTTGGAGTTGGACGCACAACGTGCAACCAGTCTGTACGTTTTTGACATGAGTTCAGGGTTATTCTTATTCCGTGTGAAAACCTCAACAGATATGTTGTACTGACCTCGCGCCCCCTAATTGGCGTAGAGGCGCGTCCCCCGGGTGGTGGATGGGGGAGCCTTCTCTACTAATTTCTGAGAGAAGGTCGCATCACTCTCGATGCCGTGAACCTAATTGGGATCTTTTTCTTGTTTCTTCTCTATTTCTGCCTCCCCAAAGTCCTTTTACTTTCCTTTTCTCACCCATAAAATTCTTCACTTATTACCCTTGTTAAGTGGTTCTTGTATAGAATATAGTCAATGTTTGTAAAGATTTTAGTCAAGCAGTATGTAAGAAATGTTTAGTCCTTTGTGCTGGAAACTTGCATTCTCCCAGTAAGGTCATATATTGTACTACGTTGCAAGCCCCTGGAGCAATTTTTTGATTAGTGCTTTTGTGAACAAGAAACACTTAACAAGTGGCTCTATCCCATCTCCCCCCTTTCCCCTATCCCATCTCCCCCCTTTCCCTCGTCGCGATATAACCTTCGTGGTTGAAAACGACGTTAAACACCAAATAAAGAAAGAAAGATGTTGTACTGAACATGATGACTTATAAATGAGAAGGAATGTATCCTTAATAGGGGACAAGTGCTCAGTATGCTGTGTAAGAGAGGTCGGCCAAGCAGTGAATTGCTAATGGCGTTGGTTAAAGTTTGATGAGCGGTGCAGCCAATAGAGCGCTGCAGGTTATTGATCAGCGACAGGCAGGCACAGCGCCAGTCCTTCTGTCTGGGACCCCTGCGCAGCTACTGCTGGGTAGGTATAGGTAGGAGTGGTCTCCTGGTGGTGGCACACTTGTTAAGACAAAGCACGTGCGCACACGCACGCATGCACACACATGCACGTACACACACACAACCATTCTGTCTGGGACCCCTGCAGGCAGAGCATTAACGTCGTAACTCATCTTATTCTTACACAACCAAAAACAACCAAAATACATCAGTTGTGTGTGTCAATGAACCACAGACAGCCTTCAAGAGACAATAAACTACGTTATAGCTCTTCTACATTTCCAAGAACAGAAGAACTTAGTTGCACATTTAGTGGTGTTTTAGGAGACATTAAACTACCTTATAAATCTTTTACACTTCCGAGAACAGAAGAACTTAGTTGCACAGTCAGTGGCGGTGGGCAGGGACTGTTGGAACTGGGCAGCGACACCTAGGGAGGTGTTACCCTGTACAGGACAACAGCCAACAGCCGTGCAAGCACAAGGCGCGACTATCCCGCCCCCCTCGCTGTCCGCTCTCACGCCCCGCAGCAAAATGGGCCGTCGCTGCCTCTCTCACTCTGTCACTGTCGCTTCTGGAGCAAAACATCGCTGTCACGCTGATGTCTATGTCTGTGACTTCATGCCTGTGTGTGTGTGTGACTTCGGTCTCGGTGTCTTTGACTTCGGTCTCGGTGTCTTTGACTCCATGCCTCCGTGTGTGTGTGTGTGACTTGGATGTAGCCGTTCACTCTGCCATTGGTGCCAGTACCTTGAACGGTTGAAAACGACGTTAAACACCAAATAAAGAAAGAAATTGGTGCCAGTTTTGGTTCTGGAACAGTTTGGCGGTCACGTTGATTATTTTCTCTGTGTGTATGGCAGAGAGTGAAGTCTGTCACGCTGATATCTTATGTGACTCCATGCATGTGTGAGGCAGAGATTGTGAATGTTATAGATGTGTCACTGTGTCATTGTGAGTTCCGGAGCAGCTCATAACAGTCACGCTGATCGTCGGTGACTCCCTATTTGTGTGGCACACGGAGTGAATAGATTCCCAGGTTCTGGAGCAGATCATATCTGTCACGCTGGTGTCTTGTATGTAATACCCCCTTTATCCAAGGAAATCGTTTGAGCTGTTACCGATTGGTATTGAAGATGATAACGTGATGGCCGTCTGCCTGGCAACACCCATTGCCCGGGTGTCCTCATTTCCTTGTCTTCTTCCGCAAGACATTGGATTAACTGTCTTGGCCATACGAGACGTTTAACCTCTTAAGATTCCGTCACCACAAGGCTTCAGGATGCAGACGGGTGACACGTGTGTGTGGTGTTGTGGTTGACCTCAGTCAGGTGTGTGTGTGTGTGTGTTACTGTCAGGGTGACAGCAGGGTGGCCCCATGGCTAACGGATTTCACGTGCACTTGGATTTGCATTCGCGAGGCTTGGATTACGTTCTGTCCCGTCTGAGGCGAGCCGACGAGAACGGGCTGAGGAAGTTTGTGCAAGTATGTGGACGCGATTCTTGTCTGCAGTTGTATTTTTTGTTGTTGTATTTTTTGTTGTTGACACCACGGGACTGGTTGGGTTTTATTGGTTGATGGTTTTCAATAAACGAACTCCAGAAATCAGTCTGTCATGTGTGTATGGGTTGTGAAAGAGCGATTACTCTTGCTTTTAGTGAGGCAAGCTTTTCCACGCGTGCTCCTTGTACACATGATTCACACACACCCAACGCTAGTGACTGGCCTATAATGTCACGTGGGAAAGTTTGACTCAATCACACTAAAACCAAGAGTATTCACTCTTATACAAACCCGACTGAGTTGTCTATTCGGCATGTGTGGCCAATGATGTTGTTACCTGATACCCGAATTTGTTGACAAGCTACACATAGATTTGGTTGTTTTTCGCCCATTCCTGGCTCAAGGATATTATTAGGCCTAAAAAAAAAAATAGGTGTGGTTACGGTAACCCGACCTACCCTATTTTTAGGGGCCGATCCTATAACTTTTTATTACATTTGTCAACAAAAAAACAAAAAAACAAAAAAACCGAGTGCAAAAAACGCAATGAAAGCGAAAGCGCCCGTGTCGCACACTTATTTCCCTGTCAAGTACCGTACTTTCCGGGTCATAAGGCGCGACTTTTTTCCTGGAGTTCGACCCCTGCGTCTTGTATAACGAAGCGCCTAATCCGTGTATGAAATACGAAAAAAATCAAAGAGACCGCTTGAGTACCAGTCAACTTGTGATAATGCATGTTTCAGCTACTAGGTACTGCCCTGCCTTTGATCTGGCCGCACACACAGATTTCCACTCTGTTAAACTCGGTCACTGACCGGTCACTGACCCCGATGCAGGAAGTGTTTCCTCTCTCAGATATGACAGGGGAACCACCTCTCATGGCAAAAACTGGGTCATTGACCCCTGGGAAGAAGGTCGTGTCTTAACAAGGCCTCCCAGCTATCACAATGCCTTTGGTCACTGACCGGTCACTGACCCCGATGCAGGAAGTGTTTCCTCTCTCAAATATGACAGGGGAACCACCTCTCATGGCAAAAACAGGGTCATTTTGGTGCGCCCTATTGGCCCCCTGCGTCCAATGGGTGACTGGATTACAATTTTTTTTTTTAAAGAAGGGGGCGCGTCTTAGATAACAAAGCGCCTTGTCACCCGGAAAGTACGGTAGGTTTAATTTGTACACATTAGAAAAAAAAGTTTAAAAAAAAAAGTAATTGCCTACCTACCTACCCTATTTTTTGGGGCTATGTTACCGTAACCACACCTATTTTTTTTTGGGCCTTATCAAGAGAGTCTTTGGACTTTTAACATTTTAGGACAATACGGCTTTGCTCTTGGGCGTATTATATTGCACGACGGAACCCTCCTTTTTGAGACCATAGAAAGATCAAGCCAATAAACAGAGGGAGTCGGAATCGGGGGTACATTTACTGACTTAAACATAAAATACGAGAAAACAGCGTTATTGGGGGGTCTTACAACGTGAATACCATTATTTTGTTTGCTGTTTTGGACGGTACCAGATCTGTGCCTCGGGCGATGTCGGCAGTACTGCCGGCTGACACGGACAGTGCGCAATCACCCTGTCCCTTTGGGCGGCCCTGGTGGACTGAGGGTCTTGTCCTGAATAAGGACATAAACTGCAGATCTCTCTCTCTCTCTCTCTCTCTCTCTCTCTCTCTCTCTCTCTCTCTCTCTCTCTCTCTCTCTCTCTCTCTCTCTCTTATATGATTGAATTTATATTTTTAATGTGCGTCTGTCTTTTTATGTGTTGTATAAAGGACAGGTTGGAAGAATAGGCTTTGCCTAAAACCTTTATCCTTTTGTAATAAAGTTCTGAGTCTGAGTCTCACACGCGCACACGCACATACACGCCCACACTCCACACTAACTGTTACGTCTGCTGTCTAGTATCACACACACACACATACACACATACACACACACACACACACACACACACACACACACACACACACACACACACACACACACACACACACACACACACACGTTACGTTTGCTGTCGAGTATGACGTACCCGTGCTTGGTTAGACGAGAAAGAGTGAGAGGGAGGTATGTTGTGCTTGTGGGTTGGTTTTGCCCCTTTTTTCGCTTTACCAACTGACACATTAATTTGATTAATTGCTGCGTTTGTTAGGTGGGTTAACATTCAAACGCATACATATTTTATAATATCAGTGCGTCCGCGGTCGCAGGTAGGGGGGGATGTTTTGCAAATAGCGTTCTGTTATGTAACGTAGTGGAGATGATTGCACTAGAACTCTGTTCCTATCATAAGGGGGGGAATACTTTGGCAGAAATTCTGAAAACAAATCAGGTTTTAAAAGGGAGGTCTTCCAAACTAAAAGGGTGTAAAGTTACAGATAACTCAGACATTGTGCACAGAAAATCTGACAGAAAATGGGTGTGAAAGGATAGGAAAGAGGTCCCCTCAACGAGAAAAGCTGCAATGCCGCTTCCCATTTCATAAACTTACAAATAAATCCTATGCTTCCAGGAAAACAGGTCACTCTGTTACGAAAGCACGTGCGACAAAGCAACATATTATAGCGTATGAAGAAATGTCAAAGGAAATACGATCCCGCGAGTCTTGCCAGATTTCGTTCACGATATTTTCATTTTTGCCCGGTAGCACTGAACATCACCGATTAAATATCATCTGTGAGAAAGGAAAACAAGTCGCGTAAGGCGAAAATACTACATTTAGTCAAGCTGTCCAACTCACAGAATGAAACTGAACGCAATGCCATTTTTCAGCAAGACCGTATACTCGTAGCATCGTAAGTCCACCGCTCGTGGCAAAGGCAGTGAAATTGACAAGAAGAGCGGGGAAGGAGTTGCGCTGAGAAGAATAGCACGCTTTTCTGTACCTCTATTCGTTTTAACTTTCTGAGCGTGTTTTTAATCCAAATATATCATATCTATATGTTTTTGGAATCAGGAACCGACAGGGAATAAGATGAAAGTGTTTTTAAATTGATTTCGAAAATTTAATTTTGATCATAATTTTTTATTTGTTTATTTTCAGAGCTTGTTTTTAATCCAAATATAACATATTTATATGTTTTTGGAATCAGAAAATGATGAAGAATAAGATGAACGTAAATTTGGATCGTTTTATAAAAAAAAAGTTTTTTTTACAATTTTCAGATTTTTAATGACCAAAGTCATCAATTAATTTTTAAGCCACCAAGCTGAAATGCAATACCCAAGTCCGGCCTTCGTCGAAGATTGCTTGGCCAAAATTTCAATCAATTTGATTGAAAAATGAGGGTGTGACAGTGCCGCCTCAACTTTTACAAAAAGCCGGATATGACGTCATCAAAAGTATTTATCGAAAAAAAGAAAAAAAGGTCCGGGGATATTATTCCCAGGAACTCTCATGTAACATTTCATAAAAAATCGGCCCAGTAGTTTCGTCTGAATCGCTCTACACACACACACACGCACAGACACACACACACACACACACACACACACACGCACAGACAGACAGACACACACACACACATACACCACGACCCTCGTCTCGATTCCCCCTCTATGTTAAAACATTTAGTCAAAACTTGACTAAATGCAAAAAAAACCACCTGTATGAACTGAAGGATCTGTACAGCGTGATGATATTAGAGCAACAAGAAATAACCAGAATGTGGTGCTAACTCATTCAACAAGCTGTACAGTAGTCATGAACTGATGAAGCAAATTGAACAAACTGTATAATAAGCCACAAGAAATAACCAAACTGTGGCGCTTCCTCATTGAACAAGCTGTACTGTAGTCATGAAGCAAACTGTATAATAAGCAACAATGCATTGTCAGTTTGGAATGCTGAGTGCACAAGGTAGTGCAGTAGTGATGCAGCAATTGAACTAAAAGCCTCGCGTCGCCCCACGTGCATAGTGATAACCCCGCTCGCTTCCTGTTCGTGCAAGGTAAGCCAACCAGGCACCGCCCGTCCTTTGATGTGGCTCTACGGTGTGGTATCACTGCACGCCGCTTGCCCCGTCACGCGGAATGGCGATCACTGCTGATTGCTACGGCCTGCACGTGCATACGTACCTTAATGTGGGCTGTCTACACAGGTGTCCTTGTCTTAAAGGCACCGCCCTTCCCGTCAGTACAGTTCTGCTGACTGTCTCAGATCTGTCTACACAGGTGTCCTTGTCTTAAAGGCACCGCCCTTCCCGTCAGTACAGTTCTGCTGACTGTCTCCGATCTGTCTACACAGGTGTCCTTGTCTTAAAGGCACCGTCCTTCCCGTCAGTACAGTTCTGCTGACTGTCTCCGATCTGTCTACACAGGTGTCCTTGTCTTAAAGGCACCGTCCTTCCCGTCAGTACAGTTCTGCTGACTGTCTCCGATCTGTCTAGGTCTGCGCATGGGATAAGAACATCGCTTTATTTGGACACATACGGAAAATCAACACCCTGACTGCTGCCTGTGAAAATTGGGATTTGTGTTTATGAATTAGTTTCACAGATAGACACCAGTCATTTTAAAGAAACTAGTTCATACAGTACAAAAATCCCAACCTGCATAAACAGCACTCGGGCTGTGAGATTGTCTCTGTGTGTGTCCAAAGGGCGGGATGGCCTTACCCCGTAGGAAACCCTGGCCAGATCTGAATGGTGAGCCAAATTGTTTAATACTTATTAAAAAAATATTTCCGTGTACCTTACTTAGCGACTAATAAAACACTTCGTATGAAGTTGAATGTCGAAAGTCTTAAAAGAAGGGACAAGGAGAGGGACGGACAGACGGACAGACAGACAGATACAGACAGAAAGCGATCAATCGAAGGCATTCCGAACTATACAATAATTGGTGTTGATTCTGGATAGCGTGTGACGATAAAGCAAAATCGTTTGATAGACACACAACATTTTAGTTGAAGCGGAGATGGCCAGTTTTGTTCAATTGTTGAAAACTTGCGGCACCCCCAAGCTGGAAGCATTTAGCTGTTGTGTATAGACACAATGCTGCCCAATGTTATGGCTGGCGATGGGTGCCAATCGTTGCGTGCACACATTGTCTGTCTGGCCATACATTTTTTGTGCCTCGTGTCAATTTGTGGCCATCGACATTGTCAATTTGTGGCCATTGATTTAATTCCCTTTTGACGAGCGACAAAGCCAAGTTGGGAGGATCGATGATTTCGCTTTTGTGACAGTCGGCAGGCCAGGTTAAAGTAATTATGAACACGGGACAAAAAAGTCGTTATCAGTGCGCCTGCTTGTTTGTGTGCGCGCGCGCGAATATACGTGAATCGCGTTTTTGTGCTTGTGCATGGGATCCTTTCTGGGGATTTCTAGGTTCGTCCGCCTTTCCTCGCATTTTCTTCTCCGCCCAACAACAAGTTGAGGCGGCACTGTCACGCCCTCATTTTTCAACCAAATTGGTTGAAATTTTGGTCAAGTAATCTTCGACGAAGCCCGGACTTCGGTATTGCATTTCAGCTTGGTGGCTTAAAAATTAATTAATGACTTTGGTCATTAAAAATCTGAAAATTGTACAAAAAAATAAAAATTTATAAAACGATCCAAATTTACGTTTATCTTATTCTCCATCATTTGCTGATTCCAAAAACATATAAATATGTTATATTCGGATTAAAAACAAGCTCTGAAAATTAAATATATAAAAATTATTATCAAAATTAAATTTTCCAAATCAATTTAAAAACAGTTTCATCTTATTCCTTGTCGGTTCCTGATTCCAAAAACATATAGATATGATATGTTTGGATTAAAAACACGCTCAGAAAGTTAAAACGAAGAGAGGTACAGAAAAGCGTGCTATGCAGCATAGCGTAACCACTACCCCGCTCTTCTTGTCAATTTCACTGCCTATGCCGTGAGCGGTGGACCACGAGTATACGGTCTTGCTGCGTTGCATTGCGTTCAGTTTCATTCTGTGAGTTCGACAGCTACTTGACTAAATATTGTATTTTCGCCTTACGCGACTTGTTTTCTTCTTCGCACTGCCCATTATGACTTGTCTGAGCTAATGCAACTTTTGCTTTCTTGCGTGAAATGAAGTCGACATGAGGTATTATATCTTAAATTACAAACATTGAGAGTGATGCGTGAAATTGTTTGCCCCTCACGTATTGTGGTTATCCCGTGACGACAGCACACCTGTATTCAATCACAAAACACACGTTCAGTTGCTGCGGGGTTTAGTACAGATTCTCACCTTTTACCAACACAAAAAATCACCCCCCCCCCCCCCCCTTGATTAGAAACAACACTAACACACGTGTATTTTGCCCGGCGTACACTCACTTACCCAGCGTTTTGTTACGCAGCTCGCCTAACGTGACGCCGGAGAGTGGAAAATGCCGCACCTTGATTAGAAACACGATTTACGACACTTTATGGCACGCGCTATACACCTGGGGATGGAACCAGTTAATTAGCGGAGAGGCGGCCCCTCATTAAAATTTGACGGCGCAGCATGTGGAGTAGGTGGCTTACCTGCTGTTCACTGCTCGACATGCACGTGCCTTCTTGACACGGGGCTGCCCTGTGCACTTTTCCTGCCTCCGCCTTCGTCATGTCTGCTTCAGTTCGTCCGCCCTGCCTTTTTCAGCACTGTCATGCGTGTACGTGTCTACGTCTACTGATTACTGCCTACAAGCACCGACATCTTTCCCCCGCCACCGCCTACTCTCACACACACACACACACACACACACACACACACACACACACACTATCTCTCTCTGTCTCTCTCTGTCTCTCTCTCTCTCTCTCTCCCTCTCTCTCCCTCTCCCCCCCCCCCCCCCGCTCACCTCCCAACACACCCCCACCACCCATTCCACTGTCCCATCAAAATGTTGTACATTATATGTATCTTCCAAAAATGACCATGAACGTTTCCTTTGGTGACCTATTGATAATAGGTAACACCAACTATATTTTTGAAGGAATACATGGTGCAGGTGGTGGAGGGCAGGGGGGAAGGTAAAATCATCGGGACGTTTGAGACAAATGACACATTAACCGTTGTGTGTTGTTGTTGGTTATATATAATATATATATTGGGCATGCTTCCAGCTTGTTGGCGCAGAGTTTTAATAGGGCAGGAGGAAAATATTGGCCAAGTCAAATGTTGTTTCCGTGAATGGAAGCAGATTTCAAGGGATTGCTGGTCTGTTTTGAATTTTGTTGATTGTTATAAAACATTGCTTTTGCTTTCGAACAATAGTATCAACAGGCAAGCACAATTGACGTTGGCGCTGGAAGAGAGAATGTTTCTACAGTGTCGGCATTGGGGCTGAGGCATCTGGAGAGTCTGCTGATCTGGGATGACTTGGCCTAAAGCCTGTCATTAATTGGGCGAATTCTACTACGAGATTGTATGCTTCGCGAAGCTGGCCGCACGGAGCTTTAACTGTGAGTTTTCGGTAAAAAGACACACTTCAGGCTCAACTGAGGACCGCCTTATTATTAAGTAGGGTGTCATTTCTATACTTAGTACTTTCCTCAGGCTTTAGTCGCCAGCGAAATGTTCCGAAAGGACCACACTCCTGCAAACACTAACAAACAACAATAAAACCTCAAAAACAAAACAAGCGTGAATTAATATATTGTCCAATTCACCTGCTCAGTCTGAGTCCTCACTCGTGTAACGACCCTTGTGCTGCGTGCCAGAGCTGAGATGCTATGTCCTAAATGTTCTCCCTTTACTTCTCTGTGCTGTCAACTCAGTTGGCGACCTTACTTTCTTGGCCGAGGAAACGGAACCTCGTCGCACGCAAACGGTCTTGGTCTGGTCTACTTGCTGTGGCAGTTCCACGCTGATTGCAGGGTTGGTGTGTCGGAGTGGGAGGTTCGCCGCTTCTCAACGAACACCCGTCTCTCGTTTAAACCCTCTCGCAAATCACCGTTTGGACGCGTCAAGAGTTTCACATCGAAGATTTAAGAGCATCGCCCGTGAAAAAATACCAACAAATGTGCGCTTTTCTGCTTTTTGTGCAAAATATGCTGGTTTTCTTTTTGTTTAATTTTTTTATGTTGTTGTACCCGGCACCCTCGCCGATATGCCGAATGCGTAATTGTTTGAGGCTATAACAAATCCCACTCAACAAACTGCAGCTAGACTGTTGATGGTTGGTATTCATCCATGTGGAAGGTCGCTTTCATCCTGTGTAAAATAAAGCCTTGATGAATCTACCGCCATTGACACTATCATTGATTCCCGCAGTGGGGCACTGCGGTTATGAAATTAAAGGCCCCTCCTGTTTTTGGAACCGCAGGAGCTTTCTAGTTTGCTGTTAGGTAGATTTTTGGTTCCTCTTTCCTGTCATGCTCTCTTTTTCTTCATGAATTCTTTTCTTTTTTCTGCCTTCTTGCTCATTCACCTGTATTTTTTCTAAAAATATCTTGCCGCTTGTCTCGCGATTCATGTATAGTTTAATCTGTTAGTGTTCTGATGTAAGTCCAGCAGTAGATAGGTTAAGCCTATTTTAACATACTGGAAACTGGTAATCTTCCAGTAGGTATTAATTTAGTTTTACTAAAGCCTGCTGGGACACAAGTAATGGGTTAGTGCATTTGTAAACAGGAATCGCTTGACAAATGGCCCCCTTCATCCCCCCTTCCTCGTCCTGATATGGCTCTGCGTAGTCGGCTGGACGTTAAGCAACAAATAAACAAAAACAAACATTATCATTGATGGTTTACGAGGGAAGGAGGGTGTCTTTAAACTTCTGTCCTTCTTCTTTGTTGGCTTTCTTTTCCTTTTTCACTTAAGAAATAGGCTTGTGGCGATCCCCCCACTGCGCTAGTAGACAGTAATTTTGCTTGCGTGCACTGTCGTCTTATTGTGAGGAACAAAAATATACTTGGTATCTTAGTCGTATTTTGCTCCGGCTGAAGGTTTGGTCTGGCTATCACGTTGACTCACCATGAAAGGGAAACGTCCCAGGTTGATTCTTGCATCCTCTGTCTCTGTCTCTCTCTGTCTCTCTCTCTCTCTTTCTCTCTCTCTCTCTGTCTGTCTGTCTTTCTGTCTCTGTCTCTCTCTCTCCCTCTCTCTCCCTCTCTCTCTCTCTCTCTCTCTCTCTCTCTCTCTCTCTCTCTCTCTCTCTCTCTCTCTCTCTCTCTCTCTCTCTCTCAAATACGAGAGTCGGTTTTGTGTTCCGTTCATTCATTTGTTATTCAATTGTTGACCATATCCTGATGTATAGCAGCAGCAAAGTAGTTTGTATGCATACCGCCGTATGCCTTCCTGGGCGTTTTGCCCGAATGTTGGCATTGTTGCACGAGCGACAGTGTTGATGTAGGTCACGTGTTTCACCCTCTGTAAGTGTGTGCATGACTGTGCTACTGTCTGTTTCGGTCTGTCTGTATGTCTGTCTGCAGTGGCGGTCAAGCTGTGTCCGTCTATAGTTTAGCCTGCCCGTCTCCTCCCCCTCCCCCTCCCCCTCCCCCTCCCTTTAACTCTCTCTCACTCTCTCTCACTCTCTCTCTCTCTCTCTCTCTCTCTCTCTCTCTCTCTCGTTGGAAGAATAGGCTTTTTCCTAAAAACCTTTATCCTTTTGTAATAAAGGTCTGAATCTCTCTCTCTCTCTCTCTCTCTCTCTCTCTCTCTCTCTCTCTCTCTCTCTCTCTCTCTCTCTCTCTCTCCTTACCCCCACCCCCACTTCTCTCTCAGTGGATTGGCATTAATGTGGTTATTCACTTGTTTAAAAAAGAATTGTCAATGCCATTCTCTCTCTCTCTCTCTCTCTCTCTCTCTCTCTCTCTCTCTCTCTCTCTCTCTCTCTCTCTCTCTCTCTCTCTCTCTCTCTCTCTCTCTCTTCCAGTGTCTTGCGATTTACTTCGGCCTCACATGTACGTCCGTTGTCCCGTCGCTCAAAGATTAATTCTACGGCTAGGCACAATTGGAATAAGGGTAGTTACTGGTGCCTGAAATCACATAAACAACCGAGCCAAAGAGCATTAGAACAAACAACGTTTATTCGAGAGGCTATGAGCACGCAATATTTCTATACTCAGGTGAGGAAGGAAGCCTGTCTGCTTGGAACGTCATTGCCACTGAACAATAAGAACCTGAGAATAATGCACTGCTTTCGGATGCAAGGACTGAAGGAGAGATCGATGGATACAGTTATTCTTTCCTATGGGGCTGATTGTTATTGTTAATCGCGGCTGTATCGAACATTCTAATGTACTGTTAATGTAGTACCTTGGATGTGAGGCCCCTCCTTTGAGAGGACACCTCCCAGGAAAAGACGTCTTCTGTGGCCCCTGTTATCTAGACCAAAATGTGTCTGTTAGTGTTACCTTGGCTACAATGTATTCGTCAATATAAGCCGCCTACAATGTGGGACATGCTGGGCTGGTCCAAATCGTGTCCTTTCATCACAAGTACCAGAGTGCTGGTGAAGCTGACCGTGTGTTCCTTTCAGGAACTGACCACAGTGACTAAAGTCAATCTGTCTGTCTGCTTGGAGGTCGAATTTGTGACGAGTGTTTGGTCTGTCTGACTGTGTGTTGTGTGGTTGCAGAAACTGGCCATAGTGACCAAAGTCAATCAAGTGTGACGAATGTTGGTCAGTCTGACCGTGTGTTGTGACGTTTAAGGTACTGACCACAGTGACCAAAGTCAATCTGTCTGGCTGCTTGGAGGTCGAATTTGTGACGAATGTTTGGTCTGTCTGACCGTGTGTTGTGTGGTTGCATGAAGTGGCCATCTGTCTGTTTTCTTGTGGTAGACGTTGTGAACAGTGAGGGTCATGTTGACGATGTGACCAAGGTCAGTCTCCATGCAGTGTGCAAGTTGTGACGAGTGTTTGGTTAAGCTGACGATGTGTTGTGTTGTTTCAGGAACTGGCCACAGTGACCAAGGAGTTGAACCAGGTGCGGGACCAGCTGCTGGAGCGAGAGGAAGAGATCGCTGAACTCAAAGCAGAGCGCAACAATACACGGGTAAGTGCTCTTTAGTACTTCACTACTTCCAGTAGTAGTGCTTTGCAAAACTTGCCAAAAGTGACACTTTCCCAATAAACCGAATCCCCTGTTCAACACATTCTGCCGACTCCCCGATGTAACAAACTAACTAACTCTCTCTCTCTCTCTCTCTCTCTCTCTCTCTCTCTCTCTCTCTCTCTCTCTCTCTCTCTCCTCTCTCTCTCTCTCTCTCTCTCTCTCTCTCTCTCTCTCTCTCTCTCTCAGGTTGGAAGAATAGGCTTTTTCCTAAAAACCTTTATCCTTTTGTAATAAAGGTCTGAGTCTCTCTCTCTCTCTCTCTCTCTCTCTCTCTCTCTCTCTCTCTCTCTCTCTCTCTCTCTCTCTCTCTCTCTCTCCTTACCCCCACCCCCACTTCTCTCTCAGTGGATTGGCATTAATGTGGTTATTCACTTGTTTAAAAAAGAATTGTCAATGCCATTCTCTCTCTTTCTCTCTCTCTCTCTCTCTCTCTCTCTCTCTCTCTCTCTCTCTCTCTCTCTCTCTCTCTCTCTCTCTCTCTCTCTCTCTCTCTCTCTCTCTCTCTCTCTCTCTCTCTCTCTCTCTCAATTTATGTTCGAGTTCACACTGTTTGTCTGTGAGAACGTTCCTGTTTTCATGCTTGTGACCATCTTTTTTTCAACATGAACCCTTTAATGTCATAGCAATAAACCTTCATTGACATCAAGTAGAATGCAAATCCTTCCCACTCGCACCCCCATTCCCGCAAACTTAACACAAGCGCACACACACACACCACACCACACCACACACACGCGCGCGCCTCTTGGAGCGCCGTGAGCAATTTGGCGTGACGCCCATTGCCGCTTCATTGATCAGCCACTGCCTATCGTTCTCGTTCCACCCCTATCCTCTGCCCTCCATCCGCTTCATCCTGTCAGAATCTGTCTGCGCCAACGTCTCACACCTTGCGGTTCGTAAAGCAATCCTCCTTCCCGTGAACACAATCATCAACACCAAGACGTGTTAAAGCTAACTTCTATTCAGTGTTGACTTTTTGAGTCACTTGAGAAAAAGTGACTCTATGTAATCGGTCAGTGTTAGTCTGTCCGGCCGTCCGTCCGGCCGGCCGGCCGTCCGTAGACACCACCTTAACGTTGGACTTTTCTCGGAAACTATCAAAGCGATCCGGCTCATATTTTGTTTAGTCGTGACCTCCAATGACCTCTACACTTTAACGATGGTTTCTTTGACCTTTTTCAAGGTCACAGGTCAGCGTCAAAGGAAAAATTAGACATTTTATATCTTTGACAAAGTTCATCGGATGTGATTGAAACTTTGTAGGATTATTCTTTACATCAAAGTATTTACATCTGTAGCCTTTTACGAACGTTATCAGAAAAACAAGGGAGATAACTAGCCTTTTCTGTTCGGCAACACACAACTTAACGTTGGGCTTTTCTCGGAAACTATAAAAGTGACCGGGCTCAAATTTTATGTGAACGTGACTCCCAGTGACCTCTACACTTTGACGTCTGCTTTGGTGACCTTTGACCTTTTTCAAGGTCACAGGTATGTCTTGAAGGAAAAAAATTGAAATATCATATCTCTGAAACTATTCATCGGATTTGATTCAAACTTTATAGGATTATTCTTTACATCAAATTATTTACATCTGTATTGTGTTGTGAATAGCAATTTCTTCCTGTCCATCTGATGCCTCATATAATATTCAGAACTGCGAAAGTGACTCGATCGAGCGTTTGCTCTTCTTGTTTAAAACTTTTGTTATTACATGCAACAAAATTTAAAGTGAAGATCACCGTATAACCCTCCATCTTTCTGCATGGCATAAGAGCATCTTTCCATTTAGATACATACCAAACACCAACAGCCTAGCAACTTTCTTGGCAGATCGGGATTTTAAGGTGTGTTTTTTTAAATAAAATGTTGGGGGTGCTTTAGTAATTTGGCAGATTGGCATAGTTGTTTTTTTACAAAATTATTACAGGAAAATATGATGGGTTTTTAAAAAAATTTTTTTCACTGAGAGTGACTCTGCTTAATGATATTGATAGAAATCCAGGTTGTGAGATTTTGGTGTGTGTCCCAATGTAAGGATGTTGTTATAGTAATCAATGGTGATCTAAGATTTGTATAGTATTATCTGGTGATCTAAGATTTGTATAGTGATATCTGGTGATCTAAGATTTGTATAGTGATATCTGGTGATCTAAGATTTGTATAGTGATATCTTTGTTTGTTTGCTTAACGCCCAACCGACCACGAAGGGCCATATCAGGCCGGTATAGTGATATCTGGTGATCTAAGATTTGTATAGTGATATCTTGTGAGCTAAGAAAAACAAATCGACATTGAAAGGAAGGAAGCTTTACAAGGACCGATCAATGTTTGGGTCCTGCAATACCATAGATTGTAAGACACAAGCAGGTTCCAACAACACCACCCCCCCCCCCCCCCCCCCCCCCCCAATCCCTAGTCCTCCCTCCCTCCTTCCCCGCTTTCAGTAGGCGACCTGTTCGCGGAGTTGTGTGTTGACTGCATCGATCACCACCAGTCACCCCCTCCCCACCCCACGTCCAACTGCCCACAGCCGTCCCAGAATACACCGTGTCAACATGGTCTCAGGTACTGCCTATTTGCAAACGGCAATACATAGAGGCGATTTTGTCAAACATTTATTTACTCAGCAAAACAGGCCAAGTTTTCCATGGGTCCCTGTTTTGATGTCTTTGTGGGTAGATCGAAGTACAGTGAATTAACTGCATAGAGCAGAAAAACACTAGTGGCATTCTGGGAGAACTTCTCTTTTGAAGTTGCAGAATAGATAAATGTATACCTGTCCTGCCCTACTCAAGTGTAGGACTACAAACAGGAAAACATTGGCCTGGGGCGATGGGATTCCTTTAAGTCTGAGAACAAGTGTTTTGCAGAACTAGGAAAATCAGTTCTTTTAGGAATCATTGTTCAGACGTTTGTTTAGCAAATATGACATTCTAGAAATCTTTGCTGTCCTGGTTTTTTGAGGAGAGTGGGGTGTCTCACTGTGTCTCACAATATTATCATGACAGGGAGACTGTTACTTCCTGAGCCATAAAAGTTTCTCTTCTCCACTTGGTGTTTTCATTCAGGTGTCATCAGATCAAGAACAGACAGAACTAGTGTTTGTTCTTGGCTTGCTGTTTGCTCTTTGTCTGCCTGTCGGTCCACTGTTATGGTTCCCAGGATGATAACGTGTAATGTTAGAAGGCTGTGATGGGTTGAAAGTTAAGGAATATGCTTGGAGGGGATTATGACGTAAGAGGCGACTAACGATTCTTTCTCCTTTTACCCTTGTTAAGTGTTTCTTGTATAGAATATAGTCAATGTTTGTAAAGATTTTAGTCAAGCAGTATGTAAGAAATGTTAAGTCCTTTGTACTGAAAACTTGCATTCTCCCAGTAAGGTAATATATTGTACTACGTTGCAAGCCCCTGGGGCAATTTTTTGATAAGTGCTTTTGTGAACAAGAAACAATTAACAAGTGGCTCTATTCCATCCCCCCCCCTTTTCCCCGTCGCGATATAACCTTCGTGGTTGAAAACGACGTTAAACTCCAAATAAAGAAAGATGCATAATGAACTGTAGATAACGTTGATTGGTATTTTAAAAATAAAATCCATGTTTTTGATATACAGTCAAACCTACTAATAGTAATAACAACCAACCAAGGGACCAGCCAAGAGAGGTCCTTCCAGACAGGTTGTAGTTATGGAGAGGTGGATTGTAGTTATGGAGAGGTGGATTGTAGTTATGGAGAGGTGGATTGTAGTTATGGAGAGGTGGATTGTAGTTATGGAGAGGTGGATTGTAGTTATGGAGAGGTGGATTGTAGTTATGGAGAGGTGGATTGTAGAGGAAGGAACTTCACTGGGTGGTCGTGATGGGCAGGTGGACTTTATCAAGAGGTGGTCAACAAGGCAGGTTCGCCTGTACTTGGCTTACCGCTTTGCCGTTGTCTAATTAGAAGTGTTTTAATAGATTTGGTTTATTTAGACGAATTGTTCAGCCGTTACCGCCTTACGTTGTACTGTCTATGCAGGAACACCACTATAAGCTTCTAGCTTGTTGCTGTTACCTGTGTATTTTGTATACATGCCATGATTGTAACTTTTGTTAAAATAAACTTATGTTTAAACAAGTGTTTGAAAGCACCAGTTGTCAGAGAAAAGTGTTAATAAATGTTGCGCAACCTGTGTTTCAGTTGTTACTAGAGCACCTCGAGTGCCTGGTGTCGCGCCACGAGCGGTCACTGAGGATGACGGTGGTCAAGCGCCAGGCGTCGTCACCGGCCGGAGTGTCCAGTGAGGTGGAGGTGCTCAAGGCGCTCAAATCTCTCTTTGAGCATCACAAGGCACTCGATGAAAAGGTAATAAGTCTGTGAGGAGTGTGTGTGTGTGTGTACTGAGGGTGGGGTGGGGGGGGTGTTAGTCTGTGTCTGATTGTATGTGCTTGGTTTGTGTGTGCAGTGTCTGTCTTTATGTACGTATATATAGAGCTGGCTGTCTGTCTGTGTCCATGTCCCACCGTTGGGTCACCATTGTGGCTTGTAGAATACCTCGGTCATTCTGCCTTAAGTGTAGGTGGCTGATTACACCCAAACACGCACATACCTGGGTAGCGCAACCCTTGTCGCTGCTAGCTTTCCACTGTGAGCAAGCGACCCAAGTTTCCTAGCAAGGACGATGAGGTATCCGAATCCGATAAGAAAGTAATCAAAATGTAATAATAGATTAAATAAAAAATGAATTAAAAAAAGAGTTTTACACCTGTAATTGGTTTTCTTTGTTAGTTCTAAGCAAGTAACTACAAAGCACACACGCACTTAAAAACGATTTTCCTGTACAATTAAATTCCACTAAATTTAGACAGCAACAACTAGTTTCCCCATCAATAAAAACTGTGTTTAATATTGAGTCCTGTCTCTTTGTCTGTGTTCCGCAAACTGTCAGCCGTTTATCAACACCAGCGGAAGCAGTCATAGCAGAACATAGATACGCATCACCATCACTGTATGCGCAGATTCAGACTCCTTTCACAATCACTCTGGTAATGTAGCAGCAGCGACAGTTTTTACAATAGAAGCAGCAGAGGAATGGCTTCTATGGTCTAGCCAGCCGTGGTTTTAGCCTGCACCTCAGGCTTTGAACGCATTAATGCATATAGATCTGCGTAAGGCAAAGGTGCACGTGTTTTTAGGCTATCAGATTGAGTAATACTTTCACGCACCATTACATCTGTCTGTATTCAAGCGAGAAGTATGCGTGTTTTAGGTCATTAGTCTGAGTGAGGCATAGCTTCACAGTTCTCGGACTCATTTTCTGTGCAACTCACAGGAATGCATGTCTTTACAGCAGAACTCCCTGTTAAGCCTCCCCCCCCCCCCCCCCCCCAAGATTTCAGATTCCCCCTTTTCCATTCATAACCTCTGCCATTCATAACCTCTGTACATTTACCGGCATGTTGAGATTCCTTCTTTTTTTTAAGACCTGATTTTTTTTTAACGATCTTAAGAGGGGGGGGGGGTGTCCCCAGTTTACAGACTGACTTTAGCCTCATGGTCCATTTCGAACATAAAGGGGTATTTTGTTATTTTCTCTTGCACCACTGTGGCACCCCTTGCAACCGGCAGGTACGAGTAAGTTCTGTGTGAAGAAATCGGGGTCAGCAGTTTTATATTTCCCAAAGAAATGGACTTGGTAGAATAGTGTGGCTTACGTCTTCAACTGATATGATTCTCCCTTAATCACAATTCTGACTGACAAATGTGGATGTCACAGTCACATCTAACGATAACTAATATCAGATAAAAGTCATGCTAGTAAAACCAAAAAAGCGCAGTCTTTACGTGTAATGAAGTAATAAGCAGTGCACATCGTGAAGCAGTCAGTCCCATGTTTCCCTTGACACGACACATTGGTGCCGGTGGATTGTTCCCTCAAGGGCCGTGCAATATTCATGCGGCGGGAGGTGAGACACAATGGAGTTTTTACTGGCTGTCTCTGGCCAACTGGCCTCCTCGGGCTGAAATATTCATAGAG
>NC_090251.1:24455116-24507616 GCF_037325665.1 Littorina saxatilis | reverse complement strand
CTAAAAATCTGTGTTGATTAGGTTGGTTTAAGAAGATTATTTTTGTTTTTGCTTGACTGACTGTCGTACAGGAATACCTGACAGTGACAGACTCTTTTTTCTCTGCATGCGTGTATTTGTTTTTCAAGCCCTGAGACTTTTTCTATGAGCTTGGGATCTTTGCCGTGCGCAAGCTTGCACATTGGGATTTTCAGACAAATAGAAGTGTCAGCATCCAGTTGACCCCGGGAAATAAATCCAACGCCGAACACGGGATCGAACCCAAGCGACAATTAGGAACTATGTGCCCTCAGGCTCAGTGATGTGTATGTTTGTGTTTGTGTGTCTGTCTGTTTGTGAGAGCGTGTGTGTCTGAATTTGAATTGAATACACTGTTGTGCCACAGTTAACAAGAATAAAGTGTTACTCTGATTGGGGAAGAAAAAGTGACACTGACACATTTTAGTTAGTATGAACCTTCAGCTCATTTCAGTGGGGGAGAACACAGGAGAATCACAAGAATGTAAAAATTCATACAGTTCAAAGGAAGGAAGAGGTGAGAGGGAGAGAGAGAGAGAAAGGGGGGGGGGGGGGAGGGGGCGGAGAGAGAGAGATATCGAACTGAACTGAACTTCATTTGACAAGATTTCAGATTTAGGGCTGGGCTTTTTCTTACAATCTGTCCTAGGGAGGAGCACACAAAGAGAGAACTCAGAACTCAGAGACAGAGAGAGTAGAGAGATATATTTGTTGGTTGTGTGTGTCCGTTTGTCTGTCTGTCCGAACTGTTTGCCATGCCACCGCGGTATGGTATGGCAGTCCTTTCATGAGCATCTGGCATTTGCATACTTGGGGCATTAGTGGCATTGGTAATGTGGGATGTACTGGGCAGACTAATGCTGGCGTCATACAGCATGACAGACGATCAGTCTGACAGATCAATGGATGACGAAACACTCACACACTCTGACGCTACTGTCACACATTCTCAGCACGTTCAGCACGTTCTTCTCTGTTTTCCTCATCATCATCCGCCACCATCACCCTCTCCCTAGGCCCTGCCCTTTCCACTAACTTCTATCATCCTTCTCAGTCGTGTACAACCTCCGTCGCGATATAACCTTGAATGGTTGAAAACGACGTTAAACACCAAATAAAGAAAGAAAGAAAGAAAGTGTACAACCTCCCTCACCACCCCCTGCCTCTCTCTCTCTCACACACACGCACGCACGCACGCGCACACACACCCCACACACACACCCGCACACACACTCACACAAAATGGAAACTAAATTGTGTCCATTCTCCCTATCTCTCTCTCTCTCTCTCTTTTTTTTTTTGGTTTCTCTCTTTTTTTTTTCTTTTTTTTTTGGGGGGGGGGGGGGTAGCTGATCTGTTGTACCTCTTCTTTTTGGTCAGTTCCCTTCATTCCCGTCCTCCCCGGAAATGAGGACTAAATGTGTCCATCCTTTGTCTGGATGGAATAACCGGCGCCCCCATGGCTTTTCCCATCCCCAGTAGTAGTAGTAAGAGGGCAGTGCTCTGCATGCGTTATCGCCCTTGGTGCCACAAAACGCAAGTTGTCCCCCTTGGGGTTCTCCCCCTGCATGGAGTATGAGGTTGATGAAGGGACAATATTGTTTGCTCTCTTGCATTCTACCCTAAACCGCCCCACCCACCACCACACTCTTTGCTCTCTCTCTCTCTCTCTCTCTCTCTCTCTCTCTCTCTCTCTCTCTCTCTCTCTCTCTCTCTCTCTTCTCTGATCAGTGATGAGGCAATATTGTGTGCTCTCTTTTTATTCTACCACCCCCACCCCCCTCCCCTTCCCATCTGCCCCATTTCATCTCTCCCCCCCCCCCCCCCTCCTCTCTCTCTCCCCCCCCTCCTCTCTCTCTCCCCCCCTCCTCTCTCTCTCCCCCCCCCTCCTCTCTCTCCCCCCTCTTCTCTCTCTCTCTCTCTCTCTCTCTCTCTCCTGACAAAGAGGAAATATTGTTTTCTCTCAGTTTACCTCACCCCTTTCCCCCACCCCTCTTTGGTTCTTCCCCCCCCCCCCTCCCTCCCATTGCCAGTGTTGGGATGTGCTATGTGCTGACCTTTGGCCAAGTTGTCCTGACTGCATGACAAGGGAGTCACATGAGCCGATCAGGGCTAAAGACCTGATGTTTAGAGGTGTGAACAGCGGCTACCATGATAATTGTTGTTTTTAGATGTACAGGGTCCTTAGAGCCCAGTATTCAACACTGGAGCCTGTTAGAACAGTGTCTTGGTCCTTAGAGCCCAGTATTCAACACTGGCGCCTGTTACAACAGTGTCTTGGTCCTTAGAGCCCAGTATTCAACACTGGCGCCTGTTACAACAGTGTCTTGGTCCTTAGAGCCCAGTATTCAACACTGGAGCCTGTTACAACAGTGTCTTGGTCCTTAGAGCCCAGTATTCAACACTGGAGCCTGTTACAACAGTGTCTTGGTCCTTGGAGCCCAGTATTCAACACTGGAGCCTGTTGCAACAGTGTCTTGGTCCTTAGAGCCCAGTATTCAACACTGGCGCCTGTTACAACAGTGTCTTGGTCCTTAGAGCCCAGTATTCAACACTGGCGCCTGTTACAACAGTGTCTTGGTACTTAGAGCCCAGTATTCAACACTGGAGCCTGTTACAACAGTGTCTTGGTCCTTGGAGCCCAGTATTCAACACTGGAGCCTGTTACAACAGTGTCTGGGTCCTTAGAGCCCAGTATTCAACACTGGAGCCCGTTACAACAGTGTCTTGGTCCTTAGAGCCCAGTATTCAACACTGGAGCCTGTTACAACAGTGTCTTGGTCCTTAGAGCCCAGTATCAGTGATCCAGCTAGGCATTTGATTTTATTATTCAAATACAAGGAATTGAATGCCCTGGGAACAACCTGCTACTCACTCACGGCAATCATAACGACGCTTTATTTTTTTCTCCAAAAAACTCTCCAAATCGAGAAGAAAGAAAACATAATGGATGTATCCCTTTAGAAAAATGGCATGTCGGATGTTCTCCTTTTGGATCTATCCAAAGAGCACATATAGAAGCTTGCAGAGTATGTTGTGTGAAGGAGATGGTTAGTGATGCCTATTGTGGAGTCTCTCATTGTGGGATCACACAAAACGGGTGAAATTGGTCAGTGGTCAAATTCGGCCCCATCAGCCTCACTGACCAACCTGCCCCTACCCACCACAGCATTGACCACTGCCTGTTTGATAAGAGTGAGGATAAACCTTGTAGCCATGACGAGGTTTTGGTCAGGGTGCAGGCAGGACACCACCTGGGGCCAGTTTCATAAGCGAGAAACACAGTCGACCAACTGCAGTTGTCCGAGAGAACCACAGTAATCCGACGTTATCGGGTTTCTCACCGGAAGTCGGCCAAACACGGTGATGCTCTCCCCCCAACACTGTGTTCGGCTTACTGCGGTAAACTAAAAATATATGTAATTATCCGCACAGTCAATGGCAGAATGCTCACATTTTTTTGCATTGTGAGCCAAACCTTGTGCAGGGTTCGTACAGAGTCCTTGAACCCTGGAAAACTCCTTGAAAATTGGAAAACCTTTTCCAGGCCTTGAAAAGTGCTTGAAAATAGAGTTTTGTTAAATAGTCATTGAAAAGTACTTGATTTTTCCAAATTGTTGCCTATACATTTCGTCAGCGTGCAACCCCCTTTTTTTTTCGTCAAATACAGTACACACATTTTGGGAGAATAAAAGATCGAGTGAAAACGAAAGCAGACGAACTAACTATTACTAGTCACCCGTAGTTGCTTCCCTTCCCGGAAGTTGGCAAGGGAAACAACTAAGGAATGACTAATAGTTTGCAGACGCGGAGAACCGCAGTGGCATTTTTATATCTCTTCCTGTGTCTTAGCGTGGAAAATGGGGAAAGGCAACTGCGTCTTCAATCGTCAATGGCTTGCCAATGCAAAATACAAAGCTTGGCTTGTAGAAGCATCGGATAAATCAAAACATCATGCGCGATGCTTCGTGTGTAAAAAAGACATTTCGAGCATGGGAGAAGCCGCCTTGAAAAGCCACATGGCCGGTGCACAACACCAGATGCTCATCAAAGGAAATGAAAAATGGTGCTTATCATTAGTTTTTGAACATCCAATGATTTAAATCGGCGTGCGGGAAGAGGGTATAATAACTAGCGAGTGTTTCATTGCGAGCTTTGAAGGTAAGAGGGTGCTTGATTTTCTCTTCAGAAGGTCTTGAAAGTCCTTGAAAAGTCCTTGAATTTTAGAACAAAAAAACCCTGCTTGTGATTGTTCTTCGAAATGTATCTATCAGTACGCAGTAATCCAGGAGACAAGTCAGGGTTATGTCTTGAAGACGTCACATTATGGCGTAAGAGGGTTAGACGTCACGCGAAGGAATTACTGAAAGTCTCGGTCATTGTTATTTTGAGCGGGCCGAGACAAGTTTTTTCTTCGAAATCGGCCATTTCCACGTGCGAATGAGCAAATGGAAGTGGTAATGTTGCTAAATTTAGCCCTCGACTTGGTCATTCGGATTACTGTACAGTCGGTCGACTGCGGTTGTCCGCAGGTGACAGTGATTCGCTCATGAAACGCGCTTTTCGGTGACCCGGCGATCAACCACAGTCGATCGACTGGGCAGTCGATCGACTGTCAGTCGGTTTTTGACTCACATGCGAAGCAAAAATGAGTCTATGTACTCACCCGAGTCGTCCGTCCGTCCGTCCCCCCCGTCCGTCCGGACGTCCGTCCGGAAAACTTTAACGTTGGATATTTCTTGGACACTATTCAGTCTATCAGTACCAAATTTGGCAAGATGTTTCAAACTTAAAAATTATGTGGGGCACATGTTATGCTTTCATCATGAGACACATTTGGTCACATATGATCAAGGTCAAGGTCACTTTGACCCTTATGAAATGTGACCAAAATAAGGTAGTGAACCACTAAAAGTGACCATATCTCATGGTAGAAAGAGCCAATAAGCACCATTGTACTTCCTATGTCTTGAATTAACAGCTTTGTGTTGCATGACCTTGGATGACCTTGACCTTGGGTCAAGGTCACATGTATTTTGGTAGGAAAAATGTGTAAAGCAGTTCTTAGTGTATGATGTCATTGCTAGGTTTAGTTATTTGATCTTGACCCTGAAGGTCAAGGTCATGTAAAGGTCAAGGTCAAGCATGTGAGTCGTATGGGCTTTGCCCTTCTTGTTTTGTTTTTTTAACAAGATTTTATTGATGAAATACAGAGTGGCATGTATATACGATATAAACATTTGTGGCCACACAACAAGCTAAGCTTATATTAAGTGTGGTTATAAATATGTACATCTAGATAGGAGTGGGGTGGGGGGGGGAGTGGGGTGGGGGGTGGGGTGGGGGGAGTGGGGGGGGGGTGGGGGGGGGGGGGGTCAGAGAGACGATGAGAGACTTTCACAGACTTGCTAGATCAATGCTACTGCAGCAGCAAAAATTTCATTTGCATTGTCGTACAAACTAATTAAGCTGAGGTTAGTCATGTGAATACACAGAAAAACCTTTAATAAAAAGATTTACTCAAAACTTGACCTTCAGTAAAAACGTAAAACAGCATGACCTGCCAATAATCAAATACTGGATCATTGACATGGTGACCACAGGGTAAGCAAAATCTATCACTTAACCTTATAAAGCTATGTACCTTTTCGAATATTTCAATGTTTTCGGTAAGACGTAGGTTTGGCAGACCAAACAATAAACATTGTACATTTTGATGATCATTCGGTAATGTGTGTATAGTTAGTCTTCGGACATCATCGTAATTACTACAAAATAATAAATAATGTTCAACATTTTCATTTTGATATCCGCACTGACAAGTCGGGTTATCACTTAAGTGGCGTTTCACCATATCATCATTTAAATCGCTCATTTCTAATCTTAGTCTGCAGTGTATAATTCCGTCTTTTCTCTTGCCATAATAATATTGAGGAGGAACTTTACTATCTGAACAACATAAAAACTGTTTAAACTGGCTAATTGATTTTGTTAATTTGATATTATCTGGTAGAGAATTCCATGTTCGGGTAGTGCTGGGAACAAATGACTTATTATACAATTCAGTTCTGTGTGGTGGTACGACCCGTTCAAGTGGGTTTCGTCTATGATAGGGGTTCATACTGTCAGTCGGTTCACTGCTATCTTATGAAACTGGCCCCAGGGCACTGACCACTGTCTGTTGGATAAGAGTGAGGATCAACCTTGTAGCCATGACCAGGTTTGGGTCAGCAGTCAGGCAGGACACCACCATGGCACTGACCACTGCCTGTTGGATAAGAGTGAGGATCAACCTTGTAGCCATGACCAGGTTTGGGTCAGCAGTCAGGCAGGACACCACCATGGCACTGACCACTGCCTGTTGGATAAGAGTGAGGATCAACCTTGTAGCCATGACCAGGTTTGGGTCAGCAGTCAGGCAGGACACCACCATGGCACTGACCACTGCCTGTTAGATAAGAGTGAGGATCAACCATGTTGCCATGGTGAGGTTTTGGTCAGCACTGACCACTGCCTGTTGGATAAGAGTGAGGGTCAAGCTTGTAGCCATGACAAGGGTTTGGTCAGCTGCAGGCAGGACACCACCACCAGGGCACTGACCATTGCCTGGTGGGTAAGAGTGAGGGTCAAGCTTGTAGCCATGACGAGGGTTTGGTCAGAGTGCAGGCAGGGTGTTCTGTGTCAATCACACACCACTGTGTGTTGGTGCCCTTAAGCCAGGCTTTGAGTGTATCAATAAATGATGACAGGAGAGCATCATTAGGACAAGGGAGACAGCCGGTCCTCATTAGGCAGATTGCTATGACGCTGTCTGTACTTGTGTGGCTCGTGCTGCTTGCCTCACTGCTTTATTGTGTGGGGAAAAAGGAAAATGGAAACAATTCTGGTTTTCCTTTCAAAGAGCAGGCGGCAGGGTGCACTCATCTTGTCCCCTTACCCGAATACCTCTGATTTTTTTTCTCCCCCCACCCCCAACACACACATAAAAGGTCAGTCTCTCTCTCTCTCTCTCTCTCTCTCTCTCTCTCTCTCTCTCTCTCTCTCTCTCTCTCTCTTCTTACCCCCACCCCACTTCTCTATTAGTGGATTGGCATTAATGTGGTTATTCACTTGTTTAAAAAAGAATTCTCAATGCCATTCTCTCTCTCTCTCTCTCTCTCTCTCTCTCTCTCTCTCTCTCTCTCTCTCTCTCTCTCTCTCTCTCTCTCTCTCTCTCTCTCTCTCTTCCTCCCCCCTCTCTGTCTTCTCTCCCCCCCCCCACCCCTGTGCCTTATCCCCCCCTTCTTTCACTGCATTGGTATGTCTGTCATTGCTCATAGTAAGAAGCCTAAACATGACAAAAGAGGCACGTGCATGCCATTGTTTAGAAAATTTGCATCTGAACATGCCATGCACAAAAATATAAATGTTTTCAAGTTAGAGCAAGTCAACTAATGTTTTTCCAATAATGTGTAAAAGTTGACAGGGTTTTGTTTTTTTTTTTGTTTTTTTTTGGGGGGGGGGGGGGTGGATTTACTGTTTCTTTTTGCAGTCACAGGTCTTCATTTCTTGTGCACAACTCTTTTCTTATGTAAAGCAGAACTTTTTGCTTTTTTTTCCCCCCCTTAAAAGGGCTGCTTAATTATGACATGTGAACGTGGGCTATGTTTCAGTTGTTCACGATGCGGGAGCAGCAGACCAAGTCGCGTCATTCCAGCGGCAGTGTGGATGAGACGCGGCCAGGCGGAGTCACCAAGTCTTCCTCGCTGGACAACGCAACGGCTGGGGATGGGGAGGGGCAGAACGCAGCACAGGCACATCCTAAGGTACGTCTAGACGCTCGTTTTGACTGCTTTTTTTTTTCTTTTTCTTTTTTCTTGAGTTATATTTTTCATAATAAGACTATTTGCCAGCTCTTAACATCTTTGTTAACAGAAGATCCATATCTGGTTCTTGTTCACACTGCCTGATTTCAGTCTCATTTCTCGTTCCAGAAGGGAAAGTAGTAACAGACACACAATGATCTAATTCTCTTGTTCACACTGCCTGTTTCACTTTCAGTCTCATTTCTCATTCCAGAAAGGGAAGTTACATTAAACTGACCGTGACCTATTTCTTGTATTTTTCCACAGCGCTTGTCCAACGGCTCCATAGACCCTGACTCGGACGTGACACGTGTCATGGATCTGCAGGAGACAGTGGAGAAACAGAACTCGGAGCTGACCTCATCCAGAACACGCGTTCTAGAGCTGACCAACCGCTGCACAGAGCTGGAGGAAAGCTTGACCACCACGCAGAAAGAACTGTCCAAGGCTCAGGAACAGCTGGTCAAACTGTCCAGGGACTTGAGAGAGGTTGGTCTTTTCTGTAGCATGCAGTCAACACCTGACCTAGTGTGGAGAGTTGGCATGGTATAGTGGACCCACCCCCCCCCCTTTTCAGACCTTCAAAACTATTCGAAAATCAGGTCTTAAAAAGGAGGGAGTCTTAAAAAGGAGGGAGTCTTAAAATGGAGGTAAAATTACAGAGGGGTGGATGTGTCCATTGTACAAAACAAAAAAAAGGTGAAAAAGTGTCTCGATAGGGTTTGTTGTTTCCATTTATGAAGCTAAGCAGGAACTGCACAGGTAAACCTAAGTATATTGTCAATGTTGTGCCAAGCAACAATTGAGGTCACGCTGACATTTTATCACCTGTGTGCTCATGATGACCATAGTGATTAGATTGCTTGGTAATTAGACAGGTAGAGGTTATGCAATCTGTAGTGACAGGTGTAATTAGACAGCCCTTTGATGAGATCTGCAGCCTGCAGGTGACAACGATGTCATCTCGTTGGTGGTATCGGGGCAGGTGGGAGAGGTGTTACGCATGTGTGACCTTTGGGGTTAATGAACGTAATTAATTAGGCCAGACTACGGTGCTTGCTGGTCTCATTTATAAAGCAAACGTATGGGATTGTTTTGCAGAGATGTCTTCAGTGAAACAGGTGTTCATCAAATGTTTATGAAATACTTTATTGAGTTTTTTTTTTATTAATTGGAAAGATTTCAGGATTGAGGGAAGGTATTTCCAGATTGAAGCTCCTGAAAATAAAAGACAAATTTGTTTAGAGGTCAAAGTGTCGTGTAGGTGGTATCAAGTCGAGAGATCCAAAATGATTGGTTGATGTGACCGAGGGTTAAAAACACTAATGTACATGGGAGTTGCATGAACGCAGAAGAAAACAAAGATCTTTGATGGTTTTGCAAGGAATTCACTGTTGAATTTTTCAGTTGTTCAGAAGTTCATTGTTCGCTGCTGTTTTTTATAGTTCAATCTCAGTTACATTGTATTGCGTGTGTTTCAATATGTGTAACACTGTGTTCTTTGTGTTTCAGTCCCAGGCCCAGAAAGAGGACCAGGAGGAGAGGATAGCCACGCTAGAGAAGCGATACCTCAACGCTCAGCGAGAATCTACCTCCGTGCACGACTTCAACGACAAGTTGGAGAACGAAGTGGCCATGAAGGATGCTCAAATAAAAGCGGTATGTTTTTTGTGTTCAAATTATTTTTTTTCAAAGTGCAGCTTTCATTTGACCTGAGAAGATTGTCTTTTACCCTTTGCTGCTAAGTTTCAAATAATACTGGTCAGTCTTCCTGCATCCTTGACATGAACTTCAGCTGTATGTTGCTATGTGACCTTGACCCCTGTTTCTGTTTTCGTGATCTTCGGCTGTATGATCTTGACCCCTGTATCGGTTGGCATGACATTTACCAGTTTGTCAGCATATTGCCATTACCTCTGTTTCTGTTCATGCGACCTTGAGCTGTGTATCAGTGTGTGATCCTTGACCCCTTCCTTGTTTCAGTTGGAAGAGAAGCTGCGGGCAGCGACGGAGAAGCTGGAGCAAGCAGAGCAGCGGATGCAGCAGTCGATGCGCAAAGCAGAGGCTCTGCCTACCATGGAGGCTGAGCTACAGCAGCGAATGGAAGCACTCTCACAGGTGAGTTCTTTTTTGTACAACGCTTGCCATTTGTGAGACCAGCACTTTGGGTTCAAGGCTTGCCATTGGTCAGACCAGCACTTTTGGTTCAAGGCTTGCCATTGGTCAGACCAGCATTTTGGGTTCAAGGCTTGCCATTGGTCAAGACCAGCACTTTTGGTTCAAGGCTTGCCATTGGTCAGACCAGCACTTTGGGTTCAAGACTTGCCATTGGTCAGCTCAGTTCCTGCTTTATTAACACTTTGCTGCCGCTGCACAGCTTGCTATGGCACTAGTTTCAATGGCCTGCAAGCTTTTGGACAGCAACCCCCACCCCAGCAACTGTTCACCAACAACATTGAGAAAGCCTCCATATATTTCAGTTTTTGATATTGCATTTGGTATTTTCGGTAGGGCCAATTTCCATGATACGCCATGTGTTCGGTAGCATGTAGGTAAATACTAAATCTCTCTCTTCTTCTTTGGTATTTCAATGAGCAGGGATAACTTCTACTGTATACCGTATGTCAGCTTTTTTTTTGTCATGAAAGATACCTTCCTTCTCGTGTGAACGATCATCTCAGACACCACAGACCTGTCCAGGCTTTTGTGTTTTGTTTTACATGGGACAAGGCTATTCCTTCAGTTGGACACACAGCTAGCAGACTACAGCCTGGCTGCTTCCTATGCACAGTTGAAATATTTTGCTGAATTAATTTTCCCGTGGTGCCAGACATGAAATTAAATCAGCAAAAAATTCTAGTTGCGCATAGGAAGCCGCCAGGCTGTTAAAGCCTGGCATGTGTCAAAATGTAAGGAAGCTTGTATTCCACATTAATACTTGGACAGATTTGTGGTGGCTGGCATGGTTGGTTACGTGTATCTCTAAGCACAGCCAGTCAGCCAGTGTCCAATATTGCTGTTTCCTTGTGCTGTGTAGAGGAAGCAGTTGGACGGCAACTCTGACTCACAGTACCTTGCAGTGAGTAACTCGTCTTGTGTCCACATAGTTTCCTGCTGGCTCGCCCGTCAACTGTGACCCCTACATGTTGACCCTTAATGACCCTTACTGACCCACAGGCAGGGCACGCTTGTTTTTTCCACCATCCGCCAGCACAATGGCAAAAGTCAGTCTCCAGGGGTGAATTGAGTAGTCCACTGAAGGGCAAAAGTCAGTCTCCAGGGGTGAATTGAGTAGTCCACTGAAGGGCAAAAGCCATGTTAACTGGGGAAAGGGATAAATTAATTATTAGCCAGCTGATGAGGTCTTCAGTCAGTGCATCTTGATTAAAGAGAAAAACACGAGTCATCGTATGCTGACACCTTCAACAAAAGATAACCGGCAATGCAAACATACTCACGTGCATGTGCAGAGTATGTGTCTAACACGCATTGTGCTGACTAATAGCTAACACTCTTTATGTAACATGGATATTTTAATTGATCAGCTAGGGGAGAAAATCGCCTACCTCATCCACATCTTAGACAGTCTGTTCACAGTGGATTGTTCGGCATGTGCACAGATGTGTTCACAGCAGTTATGTGTTCATTCATAGCTGCTACATTTCTGGTTTGCTAGCTACGCATATTTTTGTTGCGTTTGTAGCCAATTTTGTTGCAGATCTTGTGTTCACAGTGGTTGGACACATCTGATGTGTTCACCTCTGCCGTGTTCAGGTTGCTGTGTTCACACCTAGTGTGGTCACATCTGCTATGTTGACATCTAGTGTGTGTCACATCTAGTGTGTCCACATTTTGTGTGTTCACACCAAGTGTGGTCACATCTGCTATGTTGACATCTAGTGTGTGTCACATCTAGTGTGTCCACATTTTGTGTGTGTTCACACCTAGCGTGTTCACACCTAGCCTGTTCACAGCTGCTTTGTTCACATCTGTGTTGCCATGTTCATATCCGCTGTATTCAGATCTATCCATGTTCCCATGAGCTATGTTCACACGTTGACAGCGGGGCCACAGAGAGACTATGACCAGGGCAGTGTATTTCAGTGTGCCCGCGTCTTGTACAGTAACACCTCGTAGTACAGAGCAGTATCATCTTACTCTCATCATACCGTACTGTGTGAACGTTTGATGCTGTGGTTTTCTTGGCTGCCTATACAAGTAGATTGATTCCCTGTTGGTGTTAGCTTTGTAGCCGTCCCTACTGACACTTTTTTCTTGAGTAGTCTTGTAGAAATGGCCTGTGGATCCATTCCCTTTTTCTCTCAGACTGTTCACTTTTATTTAGACTGAACACATAGACATCTATAACTAAGGGAGAAGGTGGGAAGGGGTGCATGGAAAGAAGAAAAAGACATTATTTTTGATGGTTTTTTTGCACTAAAATCTTGTATCTCTAGCAATAATAGCACAATTTTCACGACTGCATGAAAGTTTAACATATTGATATTTTCAGTGTCCAGTTATATTGTCATCATTTTCACGAGTTTTCATTCACAAACACCTGGGAAATAAATCTCATGTTCCCCATGCAATAAATCCCCGGTTACCATAGTTGCAGGAAGCAGGTTATACATGGATAATCAAAAGCAAACCCAATAGAAACGCTCGGGGATTCTTTCGCTCTTTTCATTGGCGTTTCCCCAGACCTAGACAGACGACACTGCTTTGCAAAGTTCCAAAAACGAACTGGCAAACTGGCACAAGTAAACAAAAAAACAAAACTACTTCATGAAAGGTCATAAATTCATCACAAACAAATGAAACCTAGCGGTATGTTTTGTCTTCTTACAAAGTGATGGAGTGCGGGTATCTGTGTTTCGATACACAGACGTTCGGAGAAACACGAACGTCAAGTTCAAGTCAAACCAATTCAGTGACCCCTGACACAAATTTTGACCCGTGCATAAGACATTGTATCACTAAACGAAGCGCAAATAAGAAATAATAATAAAAGCAAAGAACATAGCAACAAGATATGCAAACATCTAACAAAGCCGAGCAAGCAGAATGACAGGTCTAATGAAAAACAAAGAGGCAATGAGTCGGAAACAAGATCGCGATTCTTTCCTTCGCTGCACGATGCAAATCTTCTGTGACCTTTGACCCAACGTAGCTTCCACATTCAATCACTAAGCTTAATATTTACAACTGAAAACCGAGGGGGTGGAATACTGAGAGGAACCTACAGAACTGTGCATCCTCAAACCTGACATACTTATCCTGGGCAACATTTTATGAACTCAAAACACAAAAAGTTGCTTTCACACGCCAGCTTTGATTGCAACAACGTGCTGGGGCACCAACACATGTATTATTAAAACGGAACTTGTGTTTCAAAGCATGGCTCCCTGTGTTGATTTGGCACTTATTTTCTCACTGCCAAAATGATGACAAAAACGATGTTTGGTGGTTTGTTGTCAGACCAGCTATTTTGTCGGTCCTCGGGGGGCATATCGGCTTTTGTTTCATATTTATTGACCGCGGCCTTCGGCCTTGGTTAATAAATATGAAACAAAAGACGATATGCTCCCCCTCGGACCGACAAAAAAGCTTGTCGGTCAACAACCCATCAAACATCTTATAATGTCCCATGTCAGTATAAGGATGTGATTAGAGTGACCTTTTCTTCTTTACAATATAAATACATGTATGTGTGTAAACAACCAATAATGTGTCCTGCTTTCTGCATGGGACAATAGCATTCCTTTACTTGCACACATAACAAGGACCAACACTCTAGCTGCTTTCTGTTCATTGTGGGAAGGGGGAAAAAGTTATGTATTTTACTCTTGCAGGTCAACCTTTTTTTTTTTTTGGTATTATTTTTTTAAGTTTGTTTTTATATATTATATTTTTGTTTTTATTAAAGAGACTAAGCTGCACCTAAAGTGTTACTTTAAAGAGATGAATAATTTTCAGCGGCTGACTTAAAGAAAAGGGGAAGATGGGTTGGGGTCAAGGACTTCGTAGTAGTAGTCCTTGGTTTGTTTTTATATATTATATTTTTGTTTTTATTAAAGAGACTAAGCTGCACCTAAAGTGTTACTTTAAAGAGATGAATAATTTTCAGCGGCTGACTTAAAGAAAAGGGGAAGATGGGTTGGGGTATATGCATGCAGTGCTTTACTGATTGTTTAGGACAAACTGTTACATTGTAGGAAAGAAAAGTGGGGGATATTGTTTAGGACAAACTGTTACATTGTAGGAAAGAAAAGTGGGGGATATTGTTTAGGACAAATTGTTACATTGTAGGAAAGAAAAGTGGGGGATATTGTTTAGGACAAACTGTTACATTGTAGGAAAGAAAAGTGGGGGATATTGTTTAGGACAAACAGTTACATTGTAGGAAAGAAAAGTGGGGGATATTGTTTAGGACAAACTGTTACATTGTAGGAAAGAAAAGTGGGGGATATTGTTTAGGACAAATTGTTACATTGTAGGAAAGAAAAGTGGGGGATATTGTTTAGGACAAACTGTTACATTGTAGGAAAGAAAAGTGGGGGATATTGTTTAGGACAAACAGTTACATTGTAGGAAAGAAAAGTGGGGGATATTGTTTAGGACAAACTGTTACATTGTAGGAAAGAAAAGTGGGGGATATTGTTTAGAAGCACAAAGAGAGATAAATCAACAAGGAAGAACACATAGAAAGAAAATTATATGAGAGCTTGTTTGTATCTTTTTTTCAGACTTAACATGCATGAAGTTTGCATAGCTGGATAATACTTGAGTAGAAGTGCACACAGTAGATCAACTTTCTGCCTGCTCCATTTCAACTTTCTTTCTCGTATTGCTTACAAAAAAGCGTTGTATCCCCAGGGATGTGGTAGTCAGCAAAATACCAACATTTCTTTAAAATCACAGAAAATGTAACCGACATTCCGGCAGCATTGGCAAAGGCAACTCCAAGAACTGCCTTAAAATGTGGAAAGTTGACGGAACTTTTATGTCTGTTTCGATAAAATTGCTGAAGAAAATAAATTCTAACAGATTCCCTGTACTCTTCATCTTCTATTGATTGTGATGCGTGAAACATGTACTGTTTCTGTGTGTATCTGTGTGAAGCTCTTTTTCTCAGTGTATTGTAGCCTCCTAGTGTGTCAAGTATTGGACATATCTTAATTTACACAGACTGACACTTTTGACTTCTTATTCATTATTCTGTAGTGTACGTTCCCCTGACTTCATCTTCCAGCTTTTGACAGTATTGTTCGTTTTGTATTACGTTTTTCATGGACATTTTTATCTTGATGTTTATGACAGTGGGTTGAAAAAAAAGTTACAAAGCAATAAAGGGTTGTTGATGCCTGGACTTTGCAGTGATACTTTCACTGACACTGGTTTACATATAATGCAGCTTCTGTTTTTTGGGGGGTCATTTTGAGCAGTTTTGGTTTGGGTTGGGATCTTTCTGTTTAGTTTCAAGCCAGGAGTTATTCATTGATTTCATGGATTTGTTTGAGGAGTAATGTAGCATGATTGTGGAAGTATTGTTCAACATTTGTTAAAGATATCATCCTTTATGTGCAAACTATGGTGTCATTGACAACATATCTGTCCAGGCTTTGACATGGGGTGAGAGAGCATCCTTCCACTTGACCACATACCTAGAATCAACAGCTTGCTTGCTGTGCTAAATTAAATGTACAGATTAACAGAGGTACCAATTTTGAAATTGAGCAAAACATTCCCACCATACAGAAAGCAGCCAGGCTGTCGAGATTTGGTATGTGTCCAGGTGGAAGGATGCTCTAACCTACAGTAAAAGCCTGAATAGATCTGTGGTAAAGTACAAAATGGTTTACACACAAAATAAAGTACCTTTAATTAGTATGTGTTGCTGATGTTCATATAAAGCCTCTTATCTTGACATTCTGTAGCCTTCATTGTTGAGCTTAAATACCATTTAAGGAGGCTAAAGTTTACTTAGCCCTTGGTTGTGTGTGTGTGTGTGTGTGTGTGTGTGTGTGTGCGCACACACTTATGCAGGCTGAGGTCCTTTTCTTTTACTGCCTTTTTGCTTTGTACAGCCTCTTAATAAACTGTGCCCATGAAAAGAAGTATGATGTTATGATAAAATAACGAAACAGAACAGAACCATAGAACAATGTAGGCTGTAGCTGCATGCACAAAATATATTGTGTTTTTTCTGTAATGAATAAACACACTTTTTCATATGATCTGTTTTGTTTTTCCATTTTTGGTTGACATTTTCATATGATTACTCAGCCCAGTTTCAATCTTATTAAATATGTGACGTGTAGTGTTCTGCATTGCAGGCAGAGGAGAGGCACGAGTCGACAGAAGAACGCTTGATGACCTTGGAGCAAAACCTTCAGGACAAAGATGTTGAACTGCAGAGGGTAAGTATCCGACACACTGGCTATTTTGTGGAAGACTTAAGTATCCGTGCCAGAAAGCAAAACTGTCTTGATGACAATTTGAACCCCACACTGGCTTTTTTGTGGATCATTAAGTATCCTTGCCAGAAAGCAAAACTGTCTTGATGACAATTTGAACCCCACACTGGCTTTTTTGTGGATCATTAAGTATCCTTGCCAGAAAGCAAAACTGTCTTGCTGACCATTTGAACCCCGCACTGGCTATTTTCAGGATCACTTGTTAGACGGGCCGGTTGATTTCTGCAGCCCTAAGAACGGGTGCCAGAATGACACTGATCACTAGACACAAATCTGCATGAGAAGCCTGCTCCCACAAACAGGAACAGGACCAGACCAGGAGGTTATGGTATTCCTTGTCTGACACAAGTGTGCTGGGAGGGGGAGGGGGGAGGGTATGATGTCCATGGTCTGACACAAGTGCTGGGCTCGCTTTGAGCTGCCAAGGTTTGGAGGGGAGATGGTGGGTGTGTCTGCATATCAGAGATCAATTATGACGAAACACTTGATAAACGTTGCCACGACAACTCCCCTTGTGCAAATCTCCTCTTCCTCTTGTTTGTGCAACCTTGCACCACGCGGCCCTGCCCCCTTGTAGCAGACTATTGGGGCACAAAGGGGGGGGGGGGGGCACATGGAGGTGGTGTGCACACTGGGAACAAGAATGGTCTTCCTCTGCAGACAGGCTTAAAGTTTTACATATTGATGGTAGCAAAGAATGTGTAGAGAGAGAATAACAAAAACAGAGAGGGTTTGTTTGTTTGTTTGTCTGTGTGTTTATTTGTTTGTAGCAGGAGACATAGTAAAGCCAAGTAGGTTTGTGACTAGGGAAAGAATGAGTAGGGAGGGGATACAAAAACAGAGAGGGTTTGTTTATTTGTTTGTTTGTTTGTTTGTCTGAGTGTTTATTTGTTTGTAGCAGGAGACATAGTAAAGCCTAGTAGGTTTGTGACTAGGGAAACAATTGGGGTGTGCACGTTAAAGATCCCACGATTGACAAAAGGGTCTTTCCTGGCAAAAATGTATAGGCATAGATAAAAAAAAATCCACCAAATACCCGTGTGACTTTAAATAATAGGCCGTGAAAAGTAAATATTCGTCGTAATGGCTTGAGATTTACTGGCCGATGTGAATGGGTGATATATTGTGTAAAAAATTCCATCTCACACGGCAGAAATTAATATGTAAAGCGCCTAGAGAACATCAAGCGCTATATAAATCTCCCAGATAAATATAAATAAAAGAATGATGAAGAAAATAGGTGCGGAGGTTGGGAGAGTTTGGCTTTGGAGAACTAGAATCTAAAGGGAACAGGCAAGACAGAACATGTGAATTTCTTTAGTCTCAGAGATAATGAATTGTTATGTATTGCATCATGTACGTAGAAGAGTGTATCCAATGGTTTTGTATTGTATATGTCATCGAACGGGGGAGGACGTCATGATCCGTTGTTTGTTTGGGGACAGAGCAGGGTGGGGTTAAGTTAGTTTTTTTCACAGTGTTGAAGTTCATAGAACAAGTGTGTGGTTTTTTTTTTATTCCTCCAACATTTGTGATGACAAGTTAAAACCCATTTAAGGGGGCATGGGAGGAGAAAGAAAATGGCAGCAGACATTTAAAACCTACTAAAAAGATCATGAAAAGTATCCAAGATGAGGTTAATGATCGGAGATAACATTAATGATTTGGCACTGGATAGCAAGCCAACGGTTTTTGTAGGGTAGATAATTTGATCGTCACTTCAATCGCCAGAGTTGTGAGGGCTCCAAGAATAGAGCAGAGTGTAAAGTCTACTTTTTCCAGCAGCAAATGAAGGAACAAGGCAAATGTTGACAGATGATTGATCACGTATTGAATGGGGCGTGTGGCCGTTGTCTGTCTGTAAACAAGCAGTCATGCCACCAGCAGTTTGGAAGTATTCAAGGAGAAATGTGAAGGAAAAAATGGAATTTGCAGAAACGCCTTTCTTATGGGCGGGGATGTAGCTCAGTCGGTAGCGCGCTGGATTTGTATCCAGTTGGCCGCGGTCAGCGTGAGTTCGTCCCCACGTTCGGCGTGAGAGTTTCAGCCCATGAACGAACAAACAAACAAGAAACGCCTTTCTTATTATTTAGTTAGTTGATGGCGGTCAAGTGGCAGTGCATGCCTGTTGCTATTACAGTGCAAGTTGATCTTTAATGTGCATGATCTTTGTAGGTGCCGTCATTTTTTTTAATTTATAGAATGTTACCTTTTCTACCAGTGTGTGTGTGTGTGTTTGCGTGAGTGTGTGTGTTGTGAACACCTGCATAGATACATGTGAATTGTTACCCAATATTGACGGACTGTGTGATGATATCTTCTGCTAATGCTATGATCTGTTGAGACAGTGATATCAAAATCGAGACCGGAGGTCGAGATTTTGATATCACTGTCGAAACAGACCAATAGCAGAAGATATCATCACACAGTCAGTCAATGTTAGATATATTGCTAATTCTCTGGACATTTTGTATTTACTGTAAAGAAATTACAAAAGTATTTGTCTCAGTTTTGGCTGTTCCATATCCCTCCCTCTGATTATTATTCCTTTTTGTTTACTCTTTTCTTGTACTTTTCAGGTTTTTTTTTAAATGTCTTTTCTTTCAAAAAGTCTCTAGTCACTTGCTCAACTAAATTCTGGGATAATTACATTTTCATATGTATTTGTTTGTATCCCCCGCGGGTTAGGGGGAAGAATTTACCCGATGCTCCCCGGCATGTCATAAGAGGCGACTAACGGATTCTGTTTCTCTTTTTACATTTGTTAAGTGTTTCTTGTATAGAATGTAGTCAATTTTTGTAAAGATTTTAGTCAAGCAGTATGTAAGAAATGTTAAGTCCTTTGTACTGGAAACTTGCATTCTCCCAGTAAGGTAATACATTGGATTACGTTGCCAGCCCCTGGAGCAAATTTTTGATTAGTGCTTTTGTGAACAAGAAACAATTGACAAGTGGCTCTATCCCATCTCCCTCCTTTCCCTGTCGCGATATAACCTTCGTGGTTGAAAACGACGTAAAACACCAAATAAAGAAAGAATATTTGTTTGTTTTTAAATTTAGGTGTTTTTGTTTTTGAAGTGGGGAAGCAATAAAGAGGTCGTCGATATCAAAACTGATATCGACGGAAATGTTGTCGATATCACTTTTGCACTGAGCTCAGTGGTGCCCAATTGACCAATGGAAATCCACGTAACATATGAAATAGCAATATAAGCTAACATCATGAGTGTAGCATTTATTTAACTAGGAGTAGGAGAGTCAGAAACAGAGCGGGATATCACACTGCTTAATGGAACATTAGACTGTGGCGATTAAACCTCCACTGAACCCTCCCCCATTACCAGGTCAGACATGAATTACTTCGTCATTTTCCACAGTACTGTATGTCTGCTCCTTCCAATATTGATTTGTGTGCAAGTTGCGGGCAGGTTAAAAATGTACACCTGATTAACCAGCCAATAACTCACCAGGTCAATACTAAGGGCGGCACTCTTAAGAGATGATTTCTTTGACATTTTAGCCATACCTGTACCTGCCTTTTTTCTCTCATTCTTTGTTATATTGGTTGAGTACTCGGAACTTGGAACTGTCAGTAGGTGGGGTGTTCCATTTTTAGACGTAAGCCTTTATCAGATTTTTTCAAGATTCATGGGAGCCTCAAAAGGTGCCTGCTGATTAAAATAGACGAATTCCCAAAATAACTTTGTCGAGTTTGTATTGGTTGTGGAAGAGTTGCTTTCCCTTGTTTTTTACCCTTGCTTTTCCATAGAAACAGTGAGGCAAGCTACATGTGACATTGTGGGCTTGCCTCAGTGTTTCTAAATTCTATGGAAACCAGGGAAAGCAACTAACCCACAATCCATAAAAACTTAGAGTTATTTCCGACCATGGTCTATTACAGACAAAGTTAGCCCAGCGATGTGCAAGAGCAAGATCTGAGTTTTATCCGCACAGAAAACCTGTCATGGTTGATTGAGCAGCAAACCAGCCATTGCCTGTTCACCTGTCTTTCATCCTCACCTGTGCCATTTCCTCGGGGTGCACTCATGCGATACAGTATCAGCGTAAAATGTTACATCAGAATTGTGTTTGTTGCGCATTTTGCCATTGATCCGTGGATACAAGCCAAGCCGCTTTTGATGAAATGTTGGAGATGGAAATAAATCGTACTGCCTCTCTGCCCTTTGCCTAGATACGTGTACGTGCATGCTGATAGATTTGTAATGACCTGGGTCAGAGAAAAAAACTTTTTTTGGGGGGGGGCTCTGATTGCTTGCTTGTTTCAGTCAGATTGTACACAAGTAATTTGCAAGTATGTCATCTTCCCCTTCCACAAGAGTCAAACGCTGTGAAAACAACTTCAAGAAATTGTTTTGCTGCAATCACACGACAGTTCAATGACAATTATCCCTCCATGTTTTGCAGGCGCGGCAAAGGGAGAAGATGAACGAGGAACATAACGCCAGACTTTCATCCACGGTTGACCGACTTCTCTCAGAGTCCAACGAGCGGCTACAGCTCCATCTCAAGGAACGCATGGCCGCTCTGGAGGAAAAGAACAACCTGTCACAAGAACTGGAGAAAGTGCGCAAAATGCTGGATGAAATTCAGCAAGAAAAGGTCAGTGTTCATTGATGAAACTCAGCAAGAAAAGGTCAGTGTTCATTGATGAAACTCAGCAAGAAAGGGTCAGTGTTCATTGATGAAATTCAGCAAGAAAAGGTCAGTGTTCATTGATGAAACTAAGCAAGAAAAGGTCAGTGTTCATTGATGAAACTCAGCAAGAAAAGGTCAGTGTTCATTGATGAAATTCAGCAAGAAAAGGTCAGTGTTCATTGATGAAACTCAGCAAGAAAAGGTCAGTGTTCATTGATGAAACTCAGCAAGAAAAGGTCAGTGTTCATTGATGAAATTCAGCAAGAAAAAGTCAGTGTTCATTGATGAAATTCAGCAAGAAAAGGTCTGTGTTCATTGATGAAACTCAGCAAGAAAAGGTCAGTGTTCATTGATGAAATTCAGCAAGAAAAGGTCAGTTTTGATTGTTGAAATTCGGAAGAAAAGGTCAATGTTGATTGATGAAATTCTGCAAACAGGTCTTTGTTCATTGATGAAATTCAGCAAGAAAAGGTCAGTGTTGATTGATGAAATTTTAGACAAAGCTCCACTTTCTTCTTGTCGTTCGCTGTTAGATCGTCAGTCCGGACTGCTGTCCTCTTAAAGCTACACTTTAAACACCATTTGCTGTGCTGAAAATGTTTTTAAAAAATCCAAAATGTTACACTTAGGTTTTACAAGGGTTGGCAGGTATGAAACAGTCAGAACTTCTCACTTTCAGCTGACCTTTACTGATTTTTTTTTAATTCATTTTGCTTGCTGTTGGTGTTTTGGCCAGTTGGTATTCACGCGTCTTGGTTTGGGAACGTTTCAGGAGCGGTCGAACGACGACGTGCAGACGTACAGGAGAGAGGTGGAGACACTCAGGATGCAGATAGAACAACTCATGAGGTAACAACAACCACAACAGATGCTTTCACTGCTCACACACACGCATTGTTTTCACTTCAATTACTTTATTCTTAAGGATGAACATTTTCAACGTGTTCAGTAAATGTGATATTTCATGTTCATGTAAGCTGAACCCTCCCTGAATAGTTTATCATTAACACACATGAGAATCTTCAGGCTTAAAGCTGAATTCAAACTTTCTGTGAGTTTCAGGAGTATTTGTGATTTATGCCCAGAATGCTGGTATTATCTGGGTGTGGGAGTCCCAGGTTACTTTCAGACTTTTTCACGCAGCCCTGTTCTCATGTCAGCTTTAAAATGTTATTGACCACATACTGTTATCAAGATTAGGTTATGATATATGATAGCTGCTCTAAAAGTCCTCGGACCATTTCATCAGAAAATCAGACGATTCTTTATTCATAATCAGGTCATTTTTTGTTGGCCGAACAGGGAATGGGTTAATGGAACAGGAGCTCACTTCAAATGTCTGAATTGCATCAGTAGCTGATGTGTAAGCGAAACATGTGTGTAATAAGTATTTGGGTGTTTTATTGCACAAAATGATCCTTTACTTGATGTGCTTCGGCCATTGTATTTAATGTGATACTATTAATGAGTTGCACGAAAACAAGAATCAGGACTTGGACCAGGATTTGGATTTAGATATTACAGCGTGTAAGAAGTGGGCTGCTGTGACTGTGTTGTGCAGGGCTGGCTACGTGTTTGAGGACAACGTGTCACGCAGACACCATCGAGGCAGGGAACAAGCCGTTATGGAGGACCCCAACAAGGTAAGTAAGATCTCTTTCCCCACTGTCAACACCAGCCATTTTCTCAAATTGGCATATCTTTTCAAGTGCAAATCCTGGCTGTTAGGAAATGGTTTCTCTTGCCACACCAACCGATCAAACCAAGTAACACAGTTATATGTACTGTAGGAATAAAAACAAATCTGTCAGATGAGATACCACCTGTTAGGTACGACGGGTTGCCAATGTCTCTGTCTTTCTGTTAGTCTTATCTCACTGTGTGGTTGCATGTCTGTCTTTATTTCCACGGCTTTTTGACGACTTTGTGTGTAAGACGTAGAGCATTGTGACAGCCTTAAAACTCTTCACTCTGTCTTTGTACAACAAACGTTAATTGTACTAAGTGAGCATAGATACAGGGCCGGACCCAGGGGGGGTTCCAGGGGTTCCGGAACCCCACCCCTGGAAAAAGCATGTACCTTGCTTTGACTTTTACTCGTTTTAGCACCAAAACAATGCTGCTCTTAACCCTCAAAACAAGGCCCACAATGCACCAGATTGCACAGATTTTAAGTTTTTCAACAAATTTCCGGGGGAGCATGCCCCCGGACCCCCCTAGTTTGCGCGCCTGCAAAACTTCACTGATTTTCCCCCCCAAAAAAGGAGGAATCCCCCCCTTACAACTCATTTGGTCCGGCCCTGTAGATATACAGCAATCAATCAATCAATGAAGCTTATATCGCGCATATTCCGTGGGTACAGTTCTAGGCGCTCTGCAGTGATGCCGTGTGAGATCAAATTTTATACGGCCAGTAGATTGCAGCCATGTCGGCGCATATTTACCTTTCACGGCCTTATTCCAAGTCACACGGGTATGGTAGACAATTATTAACTGTGCATAAGCAATTTTGCCAGGAAAGACCACAGCAATGTGACAACCTCAAAACCCTTCACTCTGTCTCTGTGAATAACACTGACACACTGCGACGTGTCACCAGGTGAACACTCTGAACATACTAAGTGAGCATAACTATACAGCAGTGTGACAACCTCAAAACCCTTCACTCTGTCTTTGTACAACAAACGTTGAACGTACTACTGTCTCTGTGAATAACACTCACCCACTGCGACGTGTCTCCAGGTGAACACGCTGAACGAACAAGAGTGGGAGAAGCTGCAGCAGGCGCACGTGCTAGCCAACGTACAGCAGGCCTTCGACGCAAGCGACACGGAGGGCACGGACGACAACGAATCGTTATTTGGCGCCGTGGACCTCCTCTCTCCCTCCGGTCACACAGACGCTCAGACCCTGGCCCTCATGCTGCAGGAACAGCTGGACGCCATCAACAATGAAATCAGGTCAGCTTGACCCTCCTTTTTGGTCACATGGGTGTGGTACAGGGGAACCCCCCATATTAAGACCCCCCATATTAAGACCCCCCATATTAAGACTTCCTCCTTTTCAGACCCTCATTTCTGAGATGATTTTTTCATAGCCTTACAGTCTGTAAATGTGACTCCATTTTTAAGACTCCTTCCATTTTAAGAGGTAAATTTCTTAGACTTTTGAAGATCGTAAAAGGGGGGTTCTACTGTATAATCCAAGGGCTGTTGGTTGCAAAATCATGTCAGCTTGACTCTCCTTGTTTGTGTTAGTCTCCAAGTTATGAATTCAGGACAGGTTGAGTCTCCTATTTGGCTCTAGTCGTTGTGATGCGGATTATGAAATCACTGTGTGTCATGCTGAGGGTAATTGTGGTGATGAGTGTTTTTACAGACTAATCTAGGAATAGAAGGAGAGTGTGTGAGAGTTGTGAAGTGAACCTTGATTGTTAAATAACAATCAGCGTGTGTATCATGCTGACCATAACTCTGTTGTCTACTGTTTTCCAGACTGATCCAGGAAGAGAAGGAGTCGACGGAGCAGCGAGCGGATGAACTGGAGAGCAGGGTAGGCTCGGGTAGTCTTGATGCTATCGCTTCGCGCTGGCGAGGTGGGGGGTACGAGCGAACCTCCCCTCCTCTTAGCGGCCGCTCCACCCCCACCCCCCGCTCTGCCTCTCAGTCGCGCGAATTGCTGCACAAGTACCACACTGTAAGTCTGCCTGCCTGCCTGCCTGCCTGCCTTGTCCGCACCCACCCATCACTGGTTGTGTGGCTGGATTGTCGCTGTTGTCGTCGCTGTTGTCGTCGTTGTTCCTCCTTGGTTGCTGTTGTTCACGATTTGTAGAAATTCTCCTTGGTTTGGTTGTAGCGAGTCGCCTGCCTGTGTATGTTAGTTTCTACACCCTTACCTTCATGTGCCTTGTGGCTGGATAGTCGCTGTTGTCGTCGATGTTTTCCCTTGGTTGCTGTTGTCAGGCGTTGTAGAAATTCTCCTCGGTTTGGTTTTAGTGAGTCACCTGCCTGTGTGTTAGTTTCTACACCCTTACCTTCACGTGGCTGAATAGTCGCTGTTGTCGTCGATGTCTCTTCTAGGTTGCTGTTGTTCAGGCGTTGTAGAAATTCCCCTTGGTTGGGTTTTAGTGAGTCACCTGCTTGTGTGTGTTAGTTTCTACACCCTTACCTTCATGTGGCTGGATTGTCGCTGTTGTCGTCGTTGTCTTCCCTTGGTTGCTGTTGTTCAGGCGTTGTAGAAATTCCCCTTGGTTTGGTTTTAGTGAGTCACCTGCTTGTGTGTTTTCGTTTCTACACCCTTACCTTCAGGTGCTGTGTGGCTGGAGACTCCGTGTTTTGGTAGTTTGTTTCATGGGTTGTTGTTTCTAGACAGGAGTTATAGAAGTTCTCCTTGTTTTGGTTTGTTTGTGATGAGTTAGATCGTTTTTCAAACAGCCCAGCTGCCGAAGTTTCATAAACTCCGCCTTCACTTTGAGTGTGGCTGGATAGTCCGCGTTGTTGTCTTTCTCTCTTTGGTTGCTGTTGTCAGGAGTCGTAGAAATTCTCCTTGGTTCGGTTGTTGTATGGCAAAGCTCAGCTGCCTGTGCGTTGAGTGTCAGCATCCCTTACCTCCACGTGCAGCGTGGCGCAATAGTGGTTGTTTTAGTCATCTTTTTCTCCTTGGATATTGTTGTCCTCTACCATGTTCTAATTTGTGGTTATTGTCAGCTGGCACATTTCATCCTTGTCCTGGAATTTTGGCGTAATTCGATTCTTGGCGAATTTTTTAATCAAATTTGAGTTTTAGGCTAAGTAAATCATTCTCCATGAGAAATATTCTCTAAAATAAGATGGACAATGCATCATTTAACATTCTGTTATCTTTCTATCCAAACCAGGTACAAATATAAACACTATTTCGTAATAAAAATGATCACTGAAAAGCTGTCTAAAATGAGTGACGCCAAAATGAGTGACAACGTCGATTTGTTGCACAGCTTGCCTGTGTGTGTGTGTCTGAGTGTCTGCTGCCAATCTCCGTAGCTGGGTAGTCTTTGCAGTAGGCAAGTTTTTGTGGTCTTTAGTTCGGATGTTCACTGTCGATGTACATAGTCAATGCAGCCCCACCCCCTCCCCCACCTGTTTCCCAGTTGGCCCCAACACCGTATTCGTTCCATACCAATAGATGGGCAAAAAAATTGCTCCTCTGTTATTAGTTTTGTCACTATGTTGCAGTTTTCTCTTGTGTTTGACGTAGGTTCTGTGGTCCTGCGTTTATTGGTCTGTTTAAGGGCGTACGTGTCTGATGCTTGATGATATTCGGTTAGAATTGCGACGGGCGCTGTGGCGTGGTGGTAAGACGTCGGCCTCCTAATCGGAAGGTCGAGGGTTCGAATCCCGGCCGCGGCCGCCTGGTGGGTTAAGTGTGGAGATTTTTCCGATCTCCCAGGTCAACTTATGTGCAGACCTGCTAGTGGCTTATCCCCCTTCGTGTGTACACGCAAGCACAAGACCAAGTGCGCACGTAAAAGATCCTGTAATCCATGTCAGAGTTCGGTGGGTTATAGAAACACGAAAATACCCAGCATGCTTCCTCCGAAAGCGGCGTATGGCTGCCTAAATGGCGGGGTAAAAACGGTCATACACGTAAAATTCCACTCGTGCAAAAACACGAGTGTACCGGGGAGTTTCAGCCCACGAACGAAGAAGAAGAAGAAGAAGGTTAGAATTGCATTATTCCTCTGTTGATTAGAGTAGCCTACACTAGCTGGACAGTGTTGTTGTTCCTGTGTGTACACATCTGATTACTTACCTGGAGCTGCCATTGTAGACTTTCCTGCCCAGTGATGGTTGCCAACCTGTGTTGCTTATCAGTGTGTATTAGATGCTTCGTTTCTTTGCGTCCACAATGTGTCCACTGTTTGACCACCACCGTCCCCCTTTCCCTGTACTGATGTTGTATGTAAGGCTCTGCTGATGCTTATAGTTGCCTGCCTTCACTTTCTGTAGTGGATGGTTCTGTTGAAATGTTTGTGCCGCGACGTCACAAGACCCTTTGATTTCTTTTGACAAGTTTTGTATTTTGTATTTTTTACAGTACTCAATGTCTTTTTTTTCTTCATCATCTGCTGTCTGCATTGCAGTGCCTGGTCTTAACCTGCGTGGGTGTGTGTGTCCTGGTTGTCATTGGCTTTTGCCTTGAAGTAATCTTTTGCAAAGTTTCTAGGTTTTTTTTTTAAAGTATTCATTTTAATCAATGGTTATACATGTATATGCTTGGCACAATCTGCACACTCCACAAGTCTTTGTTAAAGCCCTGTCCAGACTTGGCCGCCGTTTTACGCTCTATGCGCCGCAGGCCGTTTTGTGCGTCGCGCGGGATTTGCCGAGTGGCCACACATCGACGATTCTTTTCACAACGCGGTATCGGTGGAGCGGGTCAGCTGACAAGAAGGTTCAGTTGCATTCGACTGCTGCGCCGCGAGCGGCTGACGTCATCGCTCTGGTTTGCTCTGATTGGTCAAATTTCCGTCGTTCTATGTCTGTGTCATAGAAATTAGAACACGCGCTATTCTTCTGCAAATAACGCTTCGCGATTATAGCATGCTGCGGCGCTCCCACGTGGGCCGTTTTGAGCATAAGTCAAATGTGGACAGGGTCGGCCGGGAGTGTCTGGACGGGCCTTACGGGACTTCTGTCCTTGTTTTCACTGTAGGTTTCTTTTTCTAGTACTGTTTCATGGAGCGTTTTCTCAAGCATACCTTATTTTTGGCTCACGTAAGTGTAGCCTATGCGATGCTAACTTTTGTCTGTCTGTGCGTGCGTGCGTGCGTATGTATGTATGTCTGTGGTAGAAACTTTAACATTTGACTGAACACCGAAATAATAATTTTACCTGGTTATTATTCAAGCAACAGCTTCAAAGTATTGAAGCAATGATCAACATTTCGTCGGCACGTATGTAGTAAAAGTGTGTATACAAAGAAAACGGGTGGTGGGGGGTTTTGGGGGGGTAAAAACAGCTGACTGGTTTGTGTCGTGTGTGGTATGTAGACCAGGTCAGGGGTCAAGGTTAGGTCAGATCGCGTGAAGGATTGTGGTATAGATACAGTTATCACCGAGCTGCAGTTTGCCGATTCGGAGAAGACGACTCATGATTTCACATTGTTCGGTTTCGTAGCTCCAGAAAAATAGATAAAGAAGATACCAAGGGAGATTTCCTACAGGTTAATCTGCACAGCGTGTTTCCAGTGTCTGCGCGAGGAAGCGCTGTCGAAAGCGCAGTGTCGATCTGGCAGTCGTGTTCCCGTAAGTAGGCTACAGAGACAGACAGATCTAGATCTAGTGTCTCGCACTCTTGCACCGTGTCACCTATGCTTACTGTGTGTGTGTATGTGTGACGGAGTGATTGAGTTTGTCAGTATTACTGTTTGTCAATTTCTTACGTGAGCCTTGAAGGCTTGGCCTCTTGTTTAAAGATGTTTTCTGGTAGAAAGTGGATGCCTGAGAAGAGCAGCGCTGCGTATATTTTCGTGTAGTGCATTGCGCGTTTGGGGCTTCGTAGTTTGTCAGCTGCACATTTTTCTCTCTGCTTTTCTCAACATGACTTTTCAACAGTTGACGCTCAATGACAAGTTCCTCCCTCTGTCTAAGTTTGTTGCATAACCAAGTACCCCACTATTGAAGTTCTTTTGAAGTTGAACAGACATGCTTTTCCCCCAGAGAATCTCTGTCAAATATTGAAGTTCTTTTGAACAGACATGCTTTTCCCCCAGAGAATCTCTGTCAAATATTGAAGTTCCTCCTTTGAACTGTCGGCGCAAGACACAAATAAAATCAAAAGGGGGATATTTTGACATTTTTTCTGTTTAGGCTGGATAGCAAAGTGGATTTGCTGAGCAATAATATGAGAAGCAAGCTTTCTGTTTAAATTGCAAGCCATAGATATATACACACACACACATGAGAGCATGCATGCACACACTCATACACCCTTAACACACATGCATACAAACACACATGCATGCAAGCACACACACACACACACACACACACACACACACACACACCCACACATGTATATGAATACATACATCATCACATGGGAGGTGTCTATTAGTAAAGATAGTTCAGCAGTAGCTTTGTATCTTGCAACCAGAATTAGCAATTTACCTTCTCCTTGCTACACGTCCCTAAAATCTTCACTGCTGCCTGAAGATGTGCAGTCACTTGCTTCTTTTGCTAATATACTTGACTTTGCTGCGGGTGCTCAAAACTGAAACAAATAGTTGTTTTTTCTTCTTTAATTTTTGGTGGGGGGGGGGGGGGGGGGGTGGTGGTGTCAACTTTTGTTGCTGTTGGTCTCAATGAAACACCAAAGTTTTTGCTTTTCTGACATGCTCTGTAGTTTGTTTTCGCCTTCCGTCAAGCATACCCCTTCTGCTAGTACACACACTAACAACCATCACCCCCCACCCCCTATCTCTCTCTTCGTCCCCAATGTTTACCTCTTTGATTTTTCTCCAGAAATTGCTGGCAGGGATTTTCCTTAATGTCATATCCACTTTAGCTTTGTTTGGAAAAGAATGAACTGATCAAGTGGTTATAGGAAGTAAAAAATTTGAAGTACGTAGTGATTATTTTTCTTGTTCCATAAGCTGGCAGCTTTTAGCATAACTGTGTAAAACGTCCGGCATTTTAGCTCTTTGCCCTTATGAAGTTAAGGAGTGTTTAAAAGTTTTCCTACTCTATAGACATTTTTAGGTTTGTAATTTAGGAGCATTAAAACTTTTCCCTTCCTTGGCATACATATTGTTTAAACTGTTGTTTAGAGTTCTTCTGTCGGTCAGCCTAACACTTTTTTCTTCATACATTGCGGTGTGGTTGCTAGGTTTTTACCTTTTTTCAACGTATTTGCCGAAATGCCCATGAAACTTGAAAGTTTGATCAGTTTTCTGAAGTCTAAGGCATACCCTTAACCCTTTAACTCCATTGTAAAAGGAATTTGTCAGCTCTGTGGAAATGACTGCAAAGTTTACAGTGATTAGAGATAAGTTTAGGCATTTCACTGATTGCGAACGCAAAGGGCGTCCCTGACAGTGGTGTGTGTCTGATGGAGGGTGATTTCTGATGAGTGTCAGGGTCCAGAAACTTGTGGAAAGGAATGTGAAACAGGTTGAAATAGGGTCTTGAAAGTGGTCTGTCTGGAAAAGGTTTGAGTGTAATCAATGAACTTGCTGTTATCCTTTTTGTGGTTGGCAGTGGTCCTTCTTTCAGACCAAGCTTGCACTGTATGTTGGCTATAAAACATTACAGATGCAGACAGTTCTACACCACCATGTCACACAAATGAAGCCTTGTTTACACAAACAGCTTCAGGGCTATCTGGGAATTAATGCAGAACCTTTGTCGCAGCATTATAAAAAGGGCTCTACCCAGAATCCTCTTGCTGCTGCTGAAGTGGTCTGATGCTGTGAGAATTGGGTCGGCAGTGCAGTGTGCTTTTGCTTTTGCCTCTTCCTCCACCGGATATCTTTGCTGGCTTATAAGTCCAGAAGAATGGCACGAAAACAACTCAAGACGGTTTTCTTCCTGAGGCTTAGACAACATACAAAAACATTTGTGGCTGGAATAGATTTTAGCGGCAGGGAATGAAAGCAGATCTTTGCTTTGTTCCTGGGCTTGAGAGGTGTGTTTTCTTTGGGTATATGTATGACTCAAGACTCACAGGCGCACGGGCGGACTAAGTGGTCACCGCACAGGAAACATGCCTAATTGCTTTGGCATTTTGAACCAAGCATGTGAATGTCACTTTTCCTGTCTCTGTCCTTATGATGTGCAGTTTTTCCATGCTGCAGTTTTGAGTATGGATGTTTGAATAATGCTGTATTGATCGTACGTTGAGGACTGAATGTCAGGCCAGGCGGGTTAAAAGAGATAATATTTACCTGCATTGTGTCTGAGTTAATGACCAGCAGTTGCCTGATGTGAGGATTTGCCGACTGAACCAGCTATGGTAAAAGTATATAACCTTTTGGCCGCTGAGGAGCAAGTTGTTGAAAAACTCCACTGATGAACTTGAGATATAACGTCATCCTGTGTGGCTGGAATGGCCAAGTGCAGACGTGGTGGGAAAAGTTGCCGAAGTCCTCTCCCTCGCTGCCTTCACCTTCCCTGATCCTGAATATAGGGTCAGCTAACCATTTCCAGTACAGTTGGGTGGACTGAAGAACGTAGAAAAAAGCACTAGCCATATGTTTGCTGAGAAATGTATTGGGAATTTGGTACATTTGGTTTGAACAGGATTTTATTCCGAAAACTTGGGGCGGCATATATAGTGCAACAAAAACAATTTGAACCACACAACAAGCAAAGCTTATAGTTATACTAAGTGTGGTTACACTTGGTACATTTAATACAACGGGTGCAGACGATGAGCGGTGGCAGCTTGCAGCACCAGGAGGCATTGTTCTGGTGGGTGTGGTCACCTCCCAAACTTAAGTCTTGCACATCTTTCTTTAGGCTGAGGCCCAACCTCTACCTGCACTCGCCCCTCCATTAATTACCACCCCCTCAAACCCTCCCGTTTCCTGAGTATCTTTATCTCTTCACACAAGTCCTATACACACAAAAATGCCCTCACACGCACTAACACAAACACGTATACACACACGCGCACATACACATGCACGCACGCATGGTAGCTCAGTTGGTAGAGCACTGGACTTGTGATCGAAAGGTCGCAGGTTCGAATTCGGGCCGGGACGAACACGGGTCAACTTTATGTGCAGACCCAGAGACGGAAGCCATGTCCCACCCCCGTGTCATCACAATGGCACGTAAAAGACCTTGGTCATTCTGCCATAAGTGCAGGTGGCTGAATACACCTAAACACGCAGACACCTGGGTAGCGCGACTCCGTTGCTGCTAGCTTTCCACTGGGAGGAAGCGACCCGAATTTCCCAGCGATGGGACAATAAAGTAATGAAAATGAAAAAAATGAAAAAATTTACGCATGCCTGTGGTTGCCCTTTTTTTCCCCTTCCTCCTTTTGTTTTCTTTTTCTTGTCATTTTGTTTCTTGGCCTATCTCCCCTTCCCCTCCTCTTTCTGTCCTCATTGTTTTCTTTCTTTTTTGTATTTCTTCTTCTTCTCATTTCTAGTCTCGGTCCTCCACCTTCTTTCTTTTTTTTTCTTTCTTTCTTTCTTTCTTTCTTTCTTTCTTATCCTCTATTTCCTTTTCTTTCGTCTACTGCTTGCTCTTCTTCTACCTCTTCTTTTTCATTTTCTCGCCATTTTCAAATAATGAATTATTATTGTGTGTTTTTTCTCCAGACAATGTTGTTGCCATAGTGATGAGTGTGTGGTGTTGTTTCAGGCCCCTGCTGGCATGACGACGTCGCAGCTCTACACGTACTCCTCCTCCAGTCCCCAGCTGGCCACCTCAACGGACACTGCCACGGCTCAACAGGTCAGCTTTGCACGTGTAACATACGACTTGACCACTTCCTAGCCAGTCCGTCTTATATGGGGAGAAGTTCAGCTCATTCTCTTTTTAAGTTTACACTTGCTACTGATCTGTTGTGTGTGTGTGTGTGTCTCTCTCTCTCTCTTTTTTTTTTTCTAACTGAACAAATGCAAAAACAAGTTTATGTAATGTTCTCATTTTTTAAACACTACAGCACACAAGATTTCAGAGTTGTTGTTTTTCTTTTATTAACACTGCGTTAATTTTTATTTTTTTTCCTTTAAAAAAATTTTAATTTTTTTTTTCTTCTTTGTGCTTGTTTTACTGTTTTGTCCCTGTGTTCTAAACTTACTGACACCACGTCCCTTTCAGGCAGAGCAGTCCAATGTAGCGGCCGGTTCGGAGCAGGAGCAGGTATATACAGTGTATAGCTATGCGTGTAGCCGTCATTGGTACACTGTAGTCTCTGCCCCACAGCCGTGTAGTTTTGTCGCTGTCATGACGTCATGTCACGTCCCTTTGGCTTTGCTTGGCTGCACAGCTAGTCGGCACTGGAGTCTTTGTCGGTATCACAGCTTTACTGTTCCTTGTCGGTGGTGTCTTAAGGCGGTGCTAACACCGGAGCTTTCTGTGTCTTGCCAGCGTGTCGCTGGTTCCCTCACTATTCCTGCCTGTCTTGTCTGCCTGTCTGTCCGTCTAGTGTAGTTTTCACTGTTATGGTTCACCTTTGTCGCACAGAACGTGAAACAGGTTTTCACTGTTTATGAAAGAAGGTTCACCTTCTATGAAGCTGTTCACATGCTGTTGTCAAGTTTATCCCTTGTCTAATGGAGCTTTTCACATCTCACTTTTTGTGGCAAAATTGTTTTGTGATCATCTTGTTATGCACTTTTCCAAAGTATCACTTGTATGGCTGCTGGTATGACCATCGTGCCACAGGGATTGGTGACTTGGAGGATGCTGGTGCTGTGTCCGTTTAATGTAGAGTTGGTGGCCTTTTGCTGTGTGTGCTTGAGCTGCAGGTTTGCACCTTGTCAGTTAACCGCTGCTGATACATGTATGACCATCTTGCCACAGAGATGGGTGACTTGGAGTTTGATGGTGTGGTGTAGTGATGTTGGTAGCCTTTCACTTTGTTTCTGTGCTGCAGATTTGCACCTTTATTTCATGTTCGTAACCGCCGCTGATGATATTATGACTGTCTTGCCACAGAGATGGGGGACTTCAGATTCCATTGTGTTATGTAGTGATGTTGGTGGCATTTCTTGTATGTCCTGGCGCTGCCCAGTTACGCCTTGTATTGTGACCGCTGCTGATCTGACCACAGAAGTCGGTGATTTGGAGTTTGACGGTGTGGTGTAGTGATATTGGTGGCCTTTCACTTTGTGTGGTCGTGCTGCCTTCTTGCACCTTGTCGTGTACCAGATTTGTGTGTCTCAGTGTCAGTGTCTTGGTTCCACTTCTCTCACCTGCACACCTGTTGGCTTTCTTTCTTTCTTTCTTTACTTGGTGTTTAACGTCGTTTTCAACCACGAAGGTTATATCGCGACGGGGAAATGGGGGGAGATGGGATAGAGCCACTTGTTAATTGTTTCTTGTTCACAAAAGCACTAATCAAAAAATTGCTCCAGGGGCTTGCAACGTAGTACAATATATGACCTTACTGGGAGAATACAAGTTTCCAGTACAATGGACTTAACATTTCTTACATACTGCTTGACTAAACTCTTTACAAACATTGACTATATTCTATACAAGAAACACTTAACAAGGGTAAAAGGAGAAACAGAATCCGTTAGTCGCCTCTTACGACATGCTGGGGAGCATCGGGTAAATTCTTCCCCCTAACCCGCGGGGGGTTGCACACCTGTTGGCTTTTGGGGAAAAGCCAAGGTTTACAATTGAATGGTGGTTTCAGTGTGTCATAGTTGTTGTTGTTTTGGTTTTGTTTTTAAATAGTTCACCTCATTGTGGTAAAGTTGATCAAATGTTCTGATAAAAGATGGACTTTGGCCAGTGCACAAGAGCCCCTTTGCAGTGCAGCATATGTTGTCTATGTAAGGATGGTGGCCATTGTAGTACATGTAGCAGCGTGTGGTTGTTTTCTCACAGTGGTTGTCAAGTTGTGATTGCCACATTTAAATGCTGTTTCACGTACATTTGCTGGAAAGCAAAACTTTTTCAGGCTGATTGTCCTTTTCACTTCTTGTTTGCAATGTTTAGTTTACTTACTATCCCTTTTGTTGTCGAACTTTTGTTGTGATGTCCGCACGCAATGCACACGTTTTTAGCAGTGAGTGTATATGTCAGGCCCCCTTTTATACTCTTGATGGCACATATTTTCCCCACACACTCCCCCCCCCCCCCCCCCCCCCCCCCCTCCTGCGGGTTATGGGGAAGAATTTACCCGATGCTCTCCAGCATGTCGTAAGAGGCGACTAACGGATTCTGTTTCTCCTTTTACCCTTGTTAAGTGTTTCTTGTATAGAATATAGTCAATTTTTGCAAAGATTTTAGTCAAGCAGTATGTAAGAAATGTTAAGTCCTTTGTACTGGAAACTTGCATTCTCCCAGTAAGGTAATATATTGTAATACGTTGCAAGCCCCTGGAGCAAATATTTGATTAGTGGTTTTGTGAACAAGAAACAATTGACAAGTGGCTTCCATCTCCCCCCTTCCCCCGTCGCGATATAACCTTCGTGGTTGAAAACAACGTTAAACACCAAATAAAGAAATAAAGAAAGAAACTCTTGATGGCAGATTTTCCCCCGCTGTTTTTTGAGAAAAGCATATGGTTGTTTTGTCACTGAAACATCATGCCAAATCTAGTGGAAGAATTGCATACTTTTTGGCCGTGTTTTCCCTCACAGTTGTGTGTTGTCTGGCACTGTTTTATGTCAAAGCATGGTGTCATGTCATTCTGTGCAGTTTATGTAAGAGACTCCGTGATTCGGCACAGACTGTTTTGACCAGATGTGCCTATCTTTGACCAATTATTTGGAGGGTTGTCGCCAGTAGATGTCTCCTTTCCTTGGCAGGTCTGGATTGATCATATTTTTTTCTAAATTTATATGGAAAACCTTTGGGGAGATAGCTCAGTCGGTAGCGGCACTGGCTTTGAAACCTGTTTGTTGCTCTCGGCAAGGATTCCAACTCCGGGTCCGTGAGGTACTATTTCACAGAGTCAACATTACGAAAAGTTCCATTTCTACTCTGTATTTGCTTTTACACTCTTATGTACAGTACATGTACTCACTTTGAGTGTTTCATAGTTCAAGTGCAACAGCCTCTGCTTCTTTTAGAAGCTTGTGTCCTCACTTTGAGGAGCTTTACATGACACTGACAGTAGTCTCTACTCTTTTTACACCTGTGTATCCATGCTGTAAGGAGCTTTACATGACACTTACAGTAGTCTCTACTCTTTTTACACCTGTGTATCCATGCTGTAAGGAGCTTTACATGACACTTACAGTAGTCTCTACTCTTTTTACACCTGTGTATCCACACTGTAAGGAGCTTTACATGACACTTACAGTAGTCTCTACTCTTTTTACACCTGTGTATCTCAGCTGTAAGGAGCTTTACAAAACACTGGTCTCTTCTGCAGCCTGCTTTGCGCAGTGATGTTTACTGTGACAGAGCCGTGGAACGCTGTAATTAATTTTAGAACTGATGTATGTTTCTTCTTACCTTTGTACTCTGGTTGCTGTGACTCTGGACAACTAGAAATATTCTCAACTTTGCGGTTGCTTGGGCCTTGGCTTTAGTACTGGAAGGAGCTTTACGCTGTAGCGGGCAGCAACCATTGCTTTGCATTAAATTCTTCTTCTGAAAGCAATGCGACCTTAAAAAGGCCTGTTCGTTCTGCTATCGCTTAAGGGCTTTGTTGTTATCGGAGCTTTACACTGTAGCATATCCAGCAGCTTGTGCTTTATGTTAGAGCTGTTCTTCCTTTTGAAAAGAATGTCACGATCTGTCCTGAACCACTTTACATTCCAGTGCCTCAGCTTGCAGGAAAGTGCACCTTCACTTTGCTCTTCAGTGTTCTGCTTCCAAAATATCTCTTGGGTCTTTGGCGACTGTATAAAGAGTTTAGACACTGACAGGTGCTGTTCGTAGGATTACACAGACGTGTAGAGAAGGGAAGTAAATATGCAACATGTTGAATTGAGCTCTTTCAATGTGCCTCTAACAGTCTACATCTATTGTGCCTCATTTCTTGATGAGTTTTAACCTCTTTTTTGTTTATCTTACCTATCTCTTGTGATGAATATATAAACAAGGTGAAAATATCAATCAAGGTTTAAAGAATAAGTTTGTGAGACAGATCAAACCCCATCTTTTGAGTCGGTACAAAGTAAACGGCATCGCATTAAGCATTTTGAGATCACTGATGGCAAATTCTGCAAGTTAGTATTTTACTGCTCTCTGACAAGAACGCCTGCTCGCAAGAGAAAGTGACAGTTGCTTCTTCGTCTGTTGTGAGTCATCTTGAAGTAAAGCTCACTGTGCTCACCTGGTTAGTATGATGCTACAGTGAAACCCCCTTTTCAGACCCCCCAATTTAAGACCCCCCATTTTAAGACTCCCTCCTTTTTAAGACCCTGTTTTCTCAGACTTTCTGTTCATAACCTCTGTAAAATTACCCCCATATTAAGACTCCCTCCCTTTTAAGACCCTGTTTTCTCAGACTTTCTGTTCATAACCTCTGTAAAATTACCCCCATTTTAATGTGACAGGGGAGGCTACCGCTCCTTTCACAGCAGACTCTGCACCCGAGTTGTTGGCCTTTAAGTCAACACCGGTTGATTGTGGAATTCTGTTTGTGATGGGGTCTGGTGGTTTCCGATTGTCTGTATGTTCATGGAAACCTTCGGGTTTGCATAACAGTTTTTATTGGGCTAAGAAATTAGCCCTTACATTTTGCACTTCGCCTCCCGAGGTGATCGCAGTGTTTCGATGAGAGTTCCTGGGTATGATATCCCCAGAAGTTTTTTTCATTTTTTTGATAAATATCTTTGATGACGTCATATCCGGCTTTTCGTGAAAGTTGAGGCGGCACTCTAAGACAACAGGGTCTTAAAATAGTCTCTCACTCTAAGACAACAGGGTCTTAAAATAGTCCCTCACTCTAAGACAACAGGGTCTTGAAATAGTCCCTCACTCTAAGACAATAGGGTCTTGAAATAGTCCCTCACTCCAAGACAACAGGGTCTTGAAATAGTCCCTCACTCTAAGACAACAGGGTCTTGAAATAGTCCCTCACTCTAAGACAACAGGGTCTTGAAATAGTCCCTCACTCTAAGACAACAGGGTCTTAAAATAGTCCCTCACTCTAAGACAACAGGGTCTTGAAATAGTCCCTCACTCTAAGACAACAGGGTCTTGAAATAGTCCCTCACTCTAAGACAACAGGGTCTTGAAATAGTCCCTCACTCTAAGACAACAGGGTCTTAAAATAGTCCCTCACTCTAAGACAACAGGGTCTTGAAATAGTCCCTCACTCTAAGACAACAGGGTCTTGAAATAGTCCCTCACTCTAAGACAACAGGGTCTTGAAATAGTCCCTCACTCTAAGACAACAGGGTCTTAAAATAGTCCCTCACTCTAAGACAATAGGGTCTTGAAATAGTCCCTTACTCTAAGACAACAGGGTCTTGAAATAGTCCCTCACTCTAAGACAACAGGGTCTTGAAATAGTCCCTCACTCTAAGACAACAGGGTCTTAAAATAGTCCCTCACTCTAAGACAACAGGGTCTTGAAATAGTCCCTCACTCTAAGACAACAGGGTCTTGAAATAGTCCCTCACTCTAAGACAACAGGGTCTTGAAATAGTCCCTCACTCTAAGACAACAGGGTCTTAAAATAGTCCCTCACTCTAAGACAACAGGGTCTTGAAATAGTCCCTCACTCTAAGACAACAGGGTCTTAAAATGGAGGGGGTCTTATAAGGGGGTTCCACTGTACCTACACAACAACACACCCTCATGTCTGTGTGTTGAAGCAAACCAGTGTCATGTCCTTATCAAATTGGAGCGCAGAAGGAATAAACCAATGTGTCCCTGGAAATGTTTCAGCAGTACAGTCGTGACGACAGCGCTATCGGAGCCAAGGAGGAGTCTCGGCAGATCAAGTGTGAGTCGTCTCCCCCTACGCCCCGATCTCTGCGACTGGAGCGAGTGGCCGCCGCCTTGGCCAAGAGTCAGAGTGACACAGCAAGGTAGAGAACAACTACTTTATTGTCTGTGCTTAAAAAAAAAAGTCTGTGTTGCACTTCATCAGTCTTCTGCCTGGCGCATGTGTGTGTGTGTGTGTGTGTGTGTGTGTGTGTGTGTGTGTGTGTGTGTGTGTGTGTGTGTCAGTCTGAGTGTTTGTGAGTGTCTCTGTGTCATCATGTGACTGTGTGTTTGTCTATCTGAGTTTGTGTGAACAAAATCATTACAAATTCAAAAGAAAATGTGTTAAGTGCACATAGCAAGTAGTGGCCACACGGACCAAGAGTCTGTTGACAGCAAAGTTCAACACTGTTTTGTGCTTGTGTCTGTGTGAGGAATGGGAGGACAGAAATCTCAAAACAAGAACACACACAAAATTACTATATATATATACACAGTTTGTTGACTACAGGCATAGCAGTTCTGATAAATAAAGGGAAGTAAGCGGTCTAAATGCATATGACGTGTAAAAGAGTAAGTGAGAGTTAGTCGGAACCATTCTCCTGGCACCTGAGAGAATAAAAGGCATTGAAATGAACAAGTGACTTTCATCCTCAAAGTGATCATTACAGGCGTAGCAGTTTTATAAAAAGGAAGACCAACAATCCATATTGCTTTGTGTTGCAGCCGTCTTCACGAGATGACGCGGGGGTCGGGGAGTCCCTTGGGGAGTCTCCACAGCAGCCAGGACTCCCTGCACAAGCACTCCAAGAAGAAAGGCCTGCGGAGCTCCCTGGGCCGACTCTTCAAGAAAGACAAGCAGAAAGCCAAGGAGGCGTATGCCAGGGAGATGGCTGCCGGTGAGTTGTCTCTCTTTGTTCGACCAACCGTTGTTGAGCGACTGCACTTTACACACACATGAACACTTGGTACAGAAAATGTGCCTCATTTATGGAAATGGGAAGATTTTGTAGACTTGGTACAGAAAATATGACTCATTTATGGAAATGGGAAGATTATGTAGACTTTTCAATCACCCTGCCATATAGGCATCCATACTTCGTCTTCAGAGGATGGTAGATAGTGATCCTCAGGATTTTTTTGTCCTATCACCTTTTGGCATGCCTATTAATAGACCGTGAAAGGTGGATGCAGCGCCTACAGGCTGTTGATCTACTGGCCGATGTGAATGCGTGATATATTGTGTACAAAATTCCATCTCACACGGCATATGCTCTTTAAACTTCGGATAAGGCGCTATATAAATACCCGTTATTATTATTATATTGTGGTAGCTGCTGACCTGGAAAGACTTTTGAAGTATGTTGTAGTTGATGTTGTAATCTTATTCACCAGGGCCGAGGTGCACGAGAAAGTTACCAACCGCGGTACAGTGGAACCCCCCTTTTAAGACCCCCATTTTAAGACTCCCTCCTTTTTAAGACCTTGATTTCTCAGACTTTCTGTTCATTGCCTCTGTAAAATTACCCCCATTTTAAGACTCCCTCCTTTTTAAGACCCGATTTTTTCAGACTTTCTGTTCATAGCCTCTGTAAAATTACCCCCATTTTAAGACTCCCTCCTTTTTAAGACCCAATTTTCTCAGATTTATGGAGGTCTTAAAAGGGGGGTTCCACTGTATATGATTGGTTGAAATTGAGATTTGTTGTGATTTCAAGGAATCAGACTCCGCGGTTTGTTCTCTCCTGTTTGGGTGGCACCCACTCTCACTTCGTGCATCTCAGCCCTGATGACTCCTTTTTGAGCAACATGGGCAATCAGGAGAGTCATAGACGTGAACATTTAATCTTGAGGTTTATTTTGTAATTTATTTTTCAGTATTGTCAGGCGCTTAGACCCGTAGCAGGAATTGTGCTATAGGTTTCATTATAATTATTTCTTTGATGTTTTCATTATGTGAAGAATAGAAATGGCTGAGTGTATTAAACATGAGTGTCTAATTGAGTGGTGTGTGTCCCCAGCTGGTTACGACGCGGGCGACTCCAGTGGCTCTGAGCTGACCATGGGGCTGGGGCAGTCCGAGTTCGACAGACGCGTCAAGAAAAAGTCAGTCCTTGCTTCTTGTCACCTAGATTAGGGTTGAGAGAGAGGGGGGGAGTAGAGGGGGGCAAGAAGACAAAGAGGGAGACAGAGTGTGTGTACTTGCTTGTGTGTGTGAGAGTGTGTGTGTGTGTGAGTGAGTGTGTGTGTGTGTGAGAGAGTGTTTGTGTGTGTGCCTGCCTGCCTGCCCCTGTGTGTGTGTGTGTGTGCGTGTGTGTACTTGCGTGTGTGTGTGTGTGTGTGAACTATTTCAGACTAAATGTATGTGTGCCTGTGTCTCTGTGTCAAGATATATGATTGACAAGGGTTGGTTGAAGCTGTCATGCTGACAATAACCTGACATGTTTCAGACACGAGTTACTAGAGGAGGCGATGAAGGCAGCAACACCATTTGCCTTGTGGAACGGTCCCACCGTCGTCGCTTGGCTAGAGGTACGTACACTCACCTGACACTATTTTCCTTCTTTCTTCATTATTCTTTGGCTTTCCTATGGAAAACCCTGCATAAAACTGTTTTGTGGAATGCTTTGTGGCATTGAGTCGAAGTGAACAGGACAGTATGAAAATACCGTACCTATCTGTTTCAGCTGTGGGTGTGAAAAAACAACACAAGTTTTGTTTCTATGAGGGATGAAAATGCCTTACCTGTTTGTGTGTGTGTGTCAGCTGGGGAGGGAATGCCAGTTAAAAAAATCCAGCAACAACATCAAAAAACAAAGTTCCATGAGAAAACTAAGGACTGTATGAAAATACCTTACCTCTTTTATCTGTATCTGTTTCAGCTGTGGGTGGGATTTGCCAGGTTAATAAACACATAAAAAACACAGCCAAAAAAACCAAAAAGACAATGTCCATGAGAAAACTCATAAGGACTGTGCGAAAATATATCTGTATATTTATATCTGTGACACTTTCCTGTATCTGTTTCAGTTGTGGGTGGGGATGCCAGCGTGGTACGTGGCGGCGTGTCGAGCCAACGTCAAGAGCGGGGCCATCATGTCGGCGCTGTCAGACACGGAGATCCAGCGAGAGATCGGCATCTCCAACCCCCTGCACCGCCTCAAGCTGAGACTGGCCATACAGGAGATGGTCTCCCTAACCAGCCCCTCTGCGCCAAAAACATCACGCACAGTGAGTGCCACAGTGGAACCCGGCTTTTAAGACCTACAAAAATCTGAGAAAAATCTGGTCTGAAAAAGGAGAGAGTCGTAAAATAGGGGTAAATTGACGGCGGTTATGAGAAGAAAAAAAATCTGAGAAAACAGGGTCTTAAAAGGGAGGGAGTCTTAAATTGGGGGGTCTTAAAAGGGGGGTTCCACTGTACAGACAAGTGCACAACATTTGGGCATACAGGGCATTCTTTGCTTACATTTTCTCACATTTAGCCTCTCAATTGTAGCATCTGCATCTTTACAACAGGTAATTTAGAAAAATGAATCGAAGTCATTTTAGCAAAGAAGGGTCAATAAAATTACCTACTTTGAAGTTTCAGATTAGTGATCACGTTTTTCCAAAACTTTTCCTAAGTTCTGAGCTAAGGCATTTATTTTGACTGGATCAAGTGGTGTATGACTATGTGTATGTGTGTGTGTGTGTGTGTGCAGACATTAGCATTCGGCGACATGAACCACGAGTGGATCGGCAACGAGTGGTTGCCTAGTCTGGGGTTGCCGCAGTATCGCTCGCACTTCATGGAGTGTCTGGTAGACGCTCGCATGCTCGACCATCTCACCAAAAAAGATTTACGAGGCCAGCTCAAAATGGTCGACAGCTTCCATAGGTATGTGTGTGTGTTGTGTCTTTGTGTTGTCGCTATTTCTCAGTTATCATGAGGTCTGTCATCTTGTCTCATGTATGTCAAGATCATAGCCAAACAAGGCAAAGTGCTAATGACGAGATCAAATAAAGGTAAGTAAGCGCTTTTAACATAGACGTTAACAAATAAAAAAATGATTCATTTGATCTTTTGAATGCTGCTTTTTCTCTCATTTGTGATGAGATTGGTTCTGAATACTTCTCACTCACTCTGGTCGATGTGAAGAGCATTTTCCACATGATTTGTACCAAAACATTTCATTTATCGGATTCAGTTAAAATAATTTCACTGTGTCGGATTAATCTCAAAATGTTCTAACGTGCCATTATCTGTAGAGAAAAAGTACTGCTTGCTTTGATTTTTTTTCATTCTGTATATTTGACGTGATACGGTAGAAGCTAAAAATCTACAACAGTCTTCGGTCTTCTATAACAGTTTGTCGATGGGACCAGTATTAGGTCAACCGGATTGGCATTTCTGTATTTGATGATGCTTTTTATCAGTGTGTGTATGATGTACTGATTTGCTGTTGATTTCAGAACAAGTTTACAGTATGGCATCAACTGCCTGAAAAAAATCAACTACGATAGAAAAGAACTAGAAAGGCGGCGTGAGGAAAGTGCAAACGAAGTGAAAGGTAATATGGCTGAGCTTTTTCACTTCTAACCATAGCTGTATTTAACTCTTAACTCATTGTCTCCCAGGTACGGATATATTCGTACCCACTCATATGGCTCTATCAGACCAGGTACGGATATATCCGTACACACATAGTCACTACATTACATCTGCTCTCATTCGGCACATGTCCGCATTCTGCTCAGACTGTTAGCTTCAGTCGCTTCCTGTAACGTCGATCTAACGCCTGCATTCCAGCGTGTTGATACACAGTTTCTACACAGTTACTACAATTCTGAGTGACCTGCTGCAGCACAGCTGGTCTTGGCTAAAAACAACTTGGTCAACATAATGGGGTACAAAGTGTTAACAGGCTTTAATGAACTTTTACTCAATCACACAGCTTTTGGAACTCATAAGCAAAGAGTATTAAAACCACAATGCTGTAAATTTAATATAGTAATAATAATAATAAGGGTATTTATTAGGCGCAAATCCGACCAGAAATCTAAGCCCTTAAAAAAATCAAAGAATCGGTAAATAAATACAAAGTCATGTACACGATGAACACTTGAAGAAGAAAAAAATGTCAATCAATTCTTTTTCGACAGAAATCGGTGCATATATACATTACAGTCATGATACACTATATAAATCCTTCATAGTGACAGAAGTTGCCTTGCCAGTTAAAATTGAACACGTTTCAACGTAAAAACAGGGATTGAAAAGATACGTAATTGCTGATTCAATGGGTACAACTACACTGGTTTTTGAAGCAGTTTATGTTTCCTTTGCAGATGTGTTGGTGTGGTCAAACGAGCGGGTTATAAAGTGGACAAATGCAATCAACTTGCGAGAGTACGCCAACAACTTGATAGAGTCTGGGGTGCACGGCGCCCTGGTTGCACTGGACGAGAGCTTTGACCACAACAGTCTGGCCCTCGCCCTGCAAATACCCACACAGAACACACAGGTGACAGACTACTCTCTATGTTTGTGTGTGTGTCTGTCTGTGTGTGTGTGTGTGTTTCTCTGTGTGTCTGTCTGTGTGTGTGTGTGTGTTTTTAGTCTCTTTCAGAGATTGTTTATTTTGAGCGTGATTCTGTGTGGCTGGCAAGAATGTGAGGTCAACAACATTGTAGTTTTAAATCTCATTCTGTGTCTGGCAGGCAAGAATGGTGCTAGATCGGGAGTTTAACAACCTGCTGGCGCGAGGCACAGACCGAAGACTGGAGGAGGTGAGTACACACGTACCCTAGACAGGTCACCCTTCACTCTATACAGTCCTCGTCCTGCCTCTCTCCCCTCCCTCTCTCCCCTCCCTCCCTCCCTTCACTCTCTCCCCTCCCTCCCTACCTTCACTCTCTTCCTCCCTCCCTCCCTTCACTCTCTCCCCATTGGCTCTGAGACGCTTCTCTCCCTGAGTGTCTCTCTATGCTCACAAACAACTTTGGTGAGTATCATCATCATCTTGCAACTCTCACCCCGTTCCCTCCCTCTTGGTGACTACAGTGGAACCTCCCTATTAAGACTGTCAATGTACAGAAAACCAGGTCTTGGTGACTACAGTGGAACCTCCCTATTAAGACTGTCAATGTACAGAAAACCAGGTCTTGGTGACTACAGTGGAACCTCCCTATTAAGACCTCTCTATTAAGACTGTCAATGTACAGAAAACCAGGTCTTGGTGACTACAGTGGAACCTCCCTATTAAGACTGTCAATGTACAGAAAACCAGGTCTTGGTGACTACAGTGGAACCTCCCTATTAAGACTGTCAATGTACAGAAAACCAGGTCTTGGTGACTGCAGTGGAACCTCCCTATTAAGACTGTCAATGTACAGAAAACCAGGTCTCAAAAGGGAGAGTCTTAAAATGGACGTACATTTGCCAACATAACCAATGAAGAATAATGCATAAGAAAAGATATCATTTCTATGGAGGGGAGTCTTGTATCAGGGGGTCTTCTTCTTCTTCTTCGTTCGTGGGCTGAAACTCCCACGTACACTCGTATTTTTTGCACGAGTGGAATTTGACGTGTATGACCGTTTTTTACCCCGCCATTTAGGCAGCCGTACGCCGTTCTCGGAGGAAGCATGCTGGGTATTTTCGTGTTTCTATAACCCACCGAACTCTGACATGGATTACAGGATTTTTTCGTGCGCACTTGGTCTTGTGCTTGCGTGTACACACAGGGGTGTTCGGACACCGAGGAGAGTCTGCACACAAAGTTGACTCTGAGAAATAAATCTCTCGCCGAACGTGGGGACGAACTCACGCTGACAGCGGCCAACTGGATACAAATCCAGCGCGCTACCGACTGAGCTACATCCCCGCCCTGAGAAGGGAGTCTTAAAAGGAGGGGTTCAGCTGTAGTGTACATGTATTGTCGTCTCACTTCAGTGGACCCCCCCCCCCCCCTTTTAAGACTCCCCCCCCCCCCCCAATTTAAGACTCCCTCCTTTTTAAGACCCTCTTTTCTCAGATTTTGGGAGGTCTCAAAAGGGGGGGTTCCACTGTACTCTCCCCGCTTAACTCTGCCTCACCGCTCCCACTCCACTACCCCCACTCACCCATCGACACCCCCCCCCCCCCTCCCCCCCCACCCTTGCCTGTCTGCTTGACATTCTGTGACAATGGCATGAGTCAGCCTGGTGGCGGTGCGTGCGTCATCATTATGGGGCTGTCAGAACAGTGTCAATCGTGTGCAAAACAAAAGCGGTGTTGTGGCTGTCACGAGGCTAATTCATGGGTATATATCTACCGCAGTGTCTCATATTTGTGCTTTATCTTTGATGTGTCTGTTCCACGTGTAAGCACATCCACATTCCGGACTACCCACCCGCCTGGACTACCCACCCGCCTATCCGCTAACCCCTCATCATAACCCTCTCCCAACCCCTCACAACCCTCCGCTAACCCCTCAACCCCCTCCACCCACACACACACACATCTTTACAGTGTCCTTTTTGTGTGCTCAGTGTCGTCCCTGCTGATTTTTCCCCTGTTCTCCGTTCCACAATTAAGCACCCCCCTACCTCCTCCCTCCTTCACCACAGTGTCCCATGTCTGTCATTTATTTACTGTGTGTTGTCCGTGCTCTCTTGTTTGTTCCAAGTGTCTGTTGACTCTCCTCTCTTTTCCCTTCCCCACTCCCATACATCTTCACAATGCCGTGTTGCCATGGGCACTGCCAAGTAGTCTGCGTTGTCTTTACTTTATCCGGCGCCTGTGGGGGCGCTAGCGGCTGTTTCATTGGCATTGCTTCCTCCCATCTTGCTTACCTGCGTCTGTTCACCTGTGTGGGGGTCGTGGTTTTTCTCCACCTTGGCTTACAACTTGCACATCAGCTACATTAACTCACTGCTAGTAGTGCTACATCTATACATTGACTTGACTTACTTGACTTATTCCTGTAGACTCCCTGTGGAGCATAGGGCCGCAATAAAGGAGGAGGGTTGGGCGTGGGGTTAGCAACTCCACCCCGCCAAAAAAACCAACTTGCTACAGAAACCGCATCTATACATTATGTTATCACTAGTTACACACCTTGTTCCATGCACCATGTCCTACTGTCCTACTGTCATGGCTTGGATTCAGCAGGTGCCAATTGAGTCTCACAATGTGTCCACCCTTGCCATGTAGTGTGGGCTGAACTAAAGAAATGCAATGTATTAAATATGACAAACCTCGTCGGTTGCAAGTAGTTGAAGATGGCAGTGAGCGCACACCTGGGCTGGGGTGCATGAAGCAAAAGTGGGTGCCACCCAAACGGGAGAGAACAAACCGCGGGGTCTGATTCGTTGAAATCACAACAAACCTCAATTTCAACCAATCCAAAACCGCAGCTGGCTCCCACCCGATTGGTAACTTTCTTGTGCACCCCGGTCCAGGCTGCTTAATCAGCACAAGGACGATCGGCCATCCTCCCTGCATGATCCTAACATGGTCGTCACGACATGACCTTCATTTGACCTTTGACCATCACTGCATAATCCTGGCAAGAGCTTCACATACAGCATGTTTTGGTGACTTTCATGACATAATCCTGAAATAGCCTTCACTTCATAATTTTTACAATAATTTTACTGTATTATCCTATAAAATACTATCATGACCTTCACTGTATAATCCTAACATGACCTTCACTTCATAATCTATCACGACCTTCACATCATAATCTAACATGACCTTCACTTCTTACTTGTAACATGACCTTCACCGCATAATCCTAGCATGACCTTTACTTCATAATTCTAACTGTAATGTGACCTTCACTTCATAATCCTAACTCGACATTCACTGTAGAATTTGAAATTACAATTCTAACACAACCACTGCATAATCCCTTCACAGCATAACCTTAAAATGACCTTCTCTGCACTATCTACGGTATGTGACCATTGCATAATCCTGAAGTACATAATTCTGACAGTATATAGTGACTAGTTTCACCGTGCATCTTGTTAAACATAAACCACCATGCATTGATGCTAGTTGTAGCACTGACACCTTATTTGCACTGCTGGTTTGTCAACTGCAGGAGAATGTATTTCTGTAGCGGAATCCTTCAATTACCTTTTCACGTGTGCAAGCATCTTGGAAACACCTACCGGCTTCCCTGAGAATAATTTTTGTTAAATGGGCTATCACCCAAAATAGCCCCGTGGAAATTGCATCACGGAATTTAAAAAAAAAGAGGGACAATTTTCATATTCATCAGTTGATTGAAAACTATACACGGGGCTAATGCGGGAGTGTGCCTGTTCAGTGTCTCCTTCAACATGTCATGAAAGTTAATGATAACCTCTCTATCCTTTGTTCAAAGTTAATGATAACCTCTCTATCCTTTGTTCAAAGTTAATGATAACCTCTCTATCCTTTGTTCAAAGTTAATGATAACCTCTCTATCCTTTGTTCAGTATTGTGCTTTCTATTGTTTGATGTGTTCTTGTGTGTAGGATGCTTTCTTAACAATTTTGTTTGGTTTGTTAAAGTTGTTTGAGTATGCTACATTGATTTTTAAAGGCATTGGCTGCTTTTGTGTGGTGTCTACTGTGAAATCTATAGAGTTTGAGTTTAAAGTAAAATTTGATATCGTTTTAGTCTGGAATGGAATTGTTCTAAATAAAGGTTGCATTGATAACAGTAACAATTTGCTCCTTGGAACTAAAGACAAGCCATTCCTGTTTGACGTGATAATAACATTGAACTAATGTTAAATCATGCCATTTTATTCATGTGTCCCTGATCATTTTACAAGTATGTACATTTTGTGTGCGTACTATTATAGTCATCCTAACAGAATAACAAGTTGGATTTGAGGTGTTTTTTGATAGAAAAGAAATCAACTCTTTTGTGAAAGACTGCATTAGCTAAGTTATCATGCTTTAAAAGTAGCTTGGAGAGAAATGAGAGCGCTTCTGTGAAATCTTCGCAAGTAACGTTTGGCTTACATGTGATTGCTTTTCATTGTTATGCAAGCTATTTGCTAAGTGCTTAACAAATGAAGCTACAATGAATGTTCATCATCTGCAATTGACCTTAAACAAACCTAAGCTGTTGAAGCTTAGTAGATCCACTGTTTTAAAGAGTTGTTACTCTGCAAAATCTTCCCAGAAACTCTCGTTATGAAAAGGGTTGATTTCTGAATGGTCGACCAGCAGGTGGTCAGTTGTGAACAGAATGATTGTTTGAAAGAACTAACTGAAGTTTGATGTCTCAGAGATATGTTAGAGATTAATCCCCCCCCCCCCCCCCAAAAAAAAAAAAAAAAAAAAAAAAACCAGTGGTCAGTTTTCGTAATAATTCGTCCTTATAGGTATTGTTGTGATTTATGATTTTAATACTTTGTTTTGTCGTGTTGTGGCTTTCTGATCTGACCTTGGTTTCATTCTTCCTGTTTTTGTACCTGCCAGGCTCGGTGAGACCCAACACAGGTAACTGACGCTGTACATCGTTATCTCACTCCATCTGTCCTCAAGTCTTTCTCACAGATACAGTCCTTCCCATGTTGAACAATCACGTAGGCTATCACATACCTGTCCAGGTTTTTGCACGGGATAAGAACATCCTTCCGCTTGGACACATACCAACCATCGGCAGCCTGGATGCGTTCTGTGCAAAAAGCATTTTTTTATGAATAATTTTGAAAGTTGACATGGGGTCAGTTACGAAATTGATGGGTGGGATTCTTCCGGTATTTGCCGGAAATCCGGATTCGTAACGTCTGTGGTGACGCTTTTTTGGGTTGTTAATTATACAAATCCTTCAGCGTCTAGGGGCCCCCAGACCCCCCCTTAAAATTCTTCAGGATTCATGACATTTAAATTAAATCAACAAAAATGTCCGCCTCCATCTGCACAGACATTAGCCAGGCTGTTGAATGTTGGTATGTGTTCAAGTTGATGAATGGTCTCATCCCATGCACAATTGTGGACAGAGATGTGGTGGCTCACATGATGTGTTGCATGAGAAAGAAGGTGTCTCATAATGGGCTCAGCATTCAAACTGTCCACGCTTGTCGTCATTTAGAGTTTAGCCCTTTTGTTTTAAACATGATTATTTGAAATATTTCAATGCGGTCCATATGCACGGCATGGCTTGTGTGTTAACTTAACATTTTCTTCTAAGTTTCTTTTGAAACGAAGTTTATTGCAAGAGTGAGAGGAACATAAAAGTGACTCATGAAGTAATTCTCTGATTATATTCAAATGAAAGAAATGTTGACAGTTTTAGTGAGCCCTGGCTGTGTTTCATGGAATATATTGGAATGATTTAGAGGTGTTTCCTCATCATAAACAGGCATTAATTAGACACAAAAGGGGGAAAAGGCATCAAGATAAAATCATAATGCATTTAGCTGTATGCACTGCAGATAACTATTTCATGAAACACAAGCCATGAAGCTTTGAGCTCTCCCTGTATATTTATTTGCACTCTTTATTTCTCAGCTTTCGTCACAAACTCTCGGTGTGAATTTTGTCTTTTATGTGCACTGATTTCTTTTCAGTTGCTTTCCATATTCATGACATGTTTTATCCAATAAAATAATCAGACTTGGTCCCTTCAGTAAACCACACAGGTGTGCACTGCTCGGTATGTTAGATTTTATCGCAAAATAAAGCAGATAAATATTCCCCAGTTGTTTGTTGTCAGCGAATTGAATACAGTTTTAAGCCAGATGAATAAGAATGAGAGTTTCATTATATCTGTGGATGTGAAAGGTCTGTGCATTTGAAATCAAATAACCAAAGGGAAGGAAGCGCTCTATATGCATTCAACATGTGTAATAGAGTAAGCGAGAGTTGTACGGAACCAATCTCCTGGCACCTGAGAGAATAGCAAGCATTGAAATGATGAACAAGCGACTTTCATCCTCAAATTGTGCATTTGAAAGTTCTGGACTGAAAAATCTTTCTAACAGAGTGCGTCTTTTTTCCCCAAAAAAATTCTCTTTTCAACAACTTGGGTCAGTTGCAAAGCAAATTGAAACGGTTTTAGATCGCTATCAGTCTTCCTTGAACAAAATCCTTTTCACAAAATGTACAACAAACAGACTCACCTCTTTGCTTCTGGAATACACAAATGTCTCCTCATTATCTTGCTGTCAAACCCCCATTACCACCAACCCCCCACCCCCCCCCCCCAGATACCCACTACGACCCCACTCACGGACACACACCACACACACACACAAAGATGCACACTGCACACACACACACACACACACACACACACACACACACACACACAAAGATGCACACTGCACACACACACACACACACACACACACTGCACACACACACAAAGATGCACACTGCACACACACACAAAGATGCACACACACACACACACACACACACACAAAGCTGCACACACACACACACACACACACAAAGATGCACACTGCGCACACACACACACACACACACACACACAAAGCTGCACACACACACACAAAGATGCACACACACACTCACACTCACTCTCTCACACTCCGCACTCACTCACTCACTCACAGACACAGACACACACACACATACACCACTCTCATCCACTCCCACCCAACCCAGAAAATGTTTTGAGTTAATGTTATTATGAGCAAGTCACATTGTGTAAAGTAAGAATCAAACAGTGAAAGCTGTATGGCGGGCGTGAAGGGGAATACATGTAAATACACCGTGTGGACCTGTAACTTGTTCACCTTTCACCACACAGTGGTACCTACCAGGTAAGGACCCTCCTATACAGGACACCCTCTCTTGTCCCTTTGTCTATTTAACTTGACTAAAGTATGCTCCCCCAAAAACAGACTATGGTTGCCTATATGGCAGGGAAAAAAAATGTCATACACATAAAAACCTGGTCATGCAAGAACACAAGTGTACATGGGAGTTGCAGCCCATGAATGCAGAAGAAGAAGAAGAAGAAAACTAAATTATGCAAGGATGTCATTCGGCATCGGCAGTCACCCGTAACATCTTTCAAATCACGGAAATCTTTGCCGACATTTTTGCAGAATTGACAAATTTTCTCATGGTAGGGTAAAGGTGACACCAAGGGCCGTTTAATACCAACAAAAAATGGCTGAATCTTTCATGGCCATTTAGGCAGATATGCAACAAAATACTAAAAAATCAAAAATAGAGAAATTGTAGCAACATGCATAAGTCTATAGTGCAGGTGTCTTTTCATGACAGTGTACGTACAGTAAAACCCCCTTTGTTAAGACCCCACAATTTAAGACTCCCTCCGTTTTAAGACCCTGTTTTCTCAGATTAGCTGTTTATCGCCTGTGTAAATTTACCCCCATTTAAAGACTCACTTCTTTTCTCCACCTCATTTTCTCAGATGTTTGGAGGTGTGAAAAGGGGGGATCCACTCGGTATATACGTGTTGCTGGTCCCTTAGGTGTCCTTTCAGAGCAGGTACCACTGTGTTAGCTCTCTCACTGCTTTTTATGGACTATGTGTGTGTGTGACTGTTTTCATGGGTAATAACTCAGAAACTCCTTTTTTACCCAACTTTTCTTGAAGCAAGGTGATGATGATTTGTAACTATGATATTGCTAACGTTGGTCTTTTTGCTTTTCTGTTGTAACACTCTCTGGTCTCTGATTCCTTCATTTATTTAAGATTTGCTTTCCCTCACATGTCACTTATGTTTGTGCAGCTTTTTTTCCCCCAGCATTTGGTTTTATTGATTGAAGTGGGTTTACTAACCAATAGAAAAATGATGCAAAAATGCACAGGCAGGTTCTTAGATAATATTGCGCACACACATAAAAGCACTCAGACATAATGTTGCTAAATCTGCATGCATCTGACGTGTTAGACACACATGTCACACACACGTCACACACATGTCACACACACGTACACACACTCTCACACACACACACACAC
>NC_090251.1:24440116-24452616 GCF_037325665.1 Littorina saxatilis | reverse complement strand
CTGATATCGCACCATCTATCCCAGGAAACTGATATCGTACCATCTATCCCAAGATCAGCAGCGAAAAAAATGTGAGGCGTGTCTGGTTCGCAGTCAGGAAAGGGATGATGGCAGTTGGATTTGACCGTCTTTGCCAAGAGACTGACCGATGATGAAAATTAGGCTGTGGCTATTGTAGCATAGATGTTATCGTGTCAAGGTGATTTCAGCACACCATGGTCATTATCAGGTGAAACTCTACTGTAGTCAACTTTATGCAATGCTTTCGCTGCATTATAATAATGTATGGGTGAAGCGTGTGTATGTGGGTTTTTTAAGAGTTCGAAGATGCGTGAAGAATTCAAAACAGAAGGACTGGCTGGAATGTGAGGAAAGAAGAAAAGAAACTCGAGTCAAACCCACCCAATAAATTCATCTCCCCCCCCCCCCCCCCCCCCCCCCTCACACTCTTGCACAGTGCTCTTGTTTTCTCTGCAAGTCAAAAAACCCTGCAAAGTATTAAAAAAGCAGTTGAGATTTGACTGGGAGTGAATCTGGTAGAATGCCACAGACCCATCAACATTTTTTGTTTTAATGTTAGTGTCAAAACCTCACCAGGGGCAGTGCATTTTCTGCCTGTGATTGTGACTCCCGGCACCTGGTGACCGATCCAAGTTGATTGTGAATGATGTGACCTGTAGGACTAGTAGGAGAGACACAAATTTGTGTATTCTTCCTAGTACTCCCTCTCTCCCTCAGTTATATCATACATTTACCTCTCTCTTCTCCACCTTCTTCCTCTCCCCCCCCCCCCCCCCCTCCCCCTTCTCTCAATTCTCCACGTACCTGGCTGTCCCCCACTTTGTTCTGAAGTATTTCTTCATATCTATATCGCTTACAACCATAACAAGTCATGAACTCAATTTCCTCTTCTTACTTCGAATGTTGCTGTATGTGTGTGTGCCCATATCAAATGTAGAATGTCAAATTCAGAGGGGGAGGGGGAATACTCTAATGAAAATCTTGCCAACTTTTGCCTCACTCTTTCTTACCCTTGCTTCAGCCTAGTCTGTAGAACTCTCGCTTTTTACTCGATAAAACTGCGCTTTTTACTCCCCCTGTTGTGATGTGATCCATATCAGAGTGACTGCTGTGTGTTAGAGCGAGTGTGATGGAGAGAGTGATGTTTTTGTGGTTGTTAATGGTCACAGTGGCTGTCGTTGTGATGATTGCGGTCACAGTAGGATGACTGCGTTTACTGTCCATAATGGAGATGACAGGGTGATGCTACACATTTTCAGTCATGATTTTCACCTGCTTGAGATTAGAACGAACGTAAATAACGAGTGTATACACCCGCCATGGTGAGGTACAGTTGTACCGGGGATGCTAGGCCCCTCGGATGAGAGGACACCTTCCAACAAAGAACTCCTCTTGTCCCTTTGCTTGATATCTTGATACCCGTCATGAAAGGTCACATGCAATGTAGCGACACTTGAGGCTGATCCAAAGGGCGTCCTTTTAAGGCAGGTACCCCTGTATTTGATTTTGCTCTCTCCACAGTCGCAGGGAGCAAAGCTTTGAAAAGCACAGTCACTAGATTGCTTTCTTAACTGAGCAGTTGACAGAGCTGTTTGTGTGTCCGTTTGCTATTTTATCAGACGTTGTATGGAAGCACCTAGTGCATCGCTCAACAGGGCAGGTGGAAAACCTGTTCCCTTGTGTGAGTGTGGGTGTACCTGTATATATACTTGTGTAGGTTTGCCCAGGGCCATTGTGAGTCAGGAAGGTGTAGCGTAATGTGTGAGTGCGGTAACCAGCCCCTAGCATTAAACCATATGCAAGACCACAAGCGTTCACATCAGGACACTAGCCCAGTCTCTCTTTCTTCACTTCATGTCCATCGTGGATCAATGTCGATAACCATGTTTTATCATAATTACAAGTGATGTTGATGATAATTATGAGTGATGATTGACTTTTACATTGTGTGTGGCTTCTGTCGGCGGTTATCAGCCGGCGGAGGTATAGATGCCATGCATCAATGATTTCTTGTTCGACCTGTTGTGTATACGGTACTGTGTGTGCTGAATCATCCATGCGTGTGTTTTGAAAGTGTTGTGCATTCAGATCGGAGCAGTGCGGAGTTAGTTCAGAGATTAGAACAGTTGACGGTGCATGCTATTTCTGTGGTTCACAGTGAATCCTTATACTTATTATTCTGTACATACATGTATATCTATATTCTCACACAAAACATTGGCAGTGATAGATGACCAAGTGTGTAAGTGTGTATTCTTATGAGCATGGATGTGTGTGTATGTGTGTGTGTGTTAGTAACAGTGGTGTCTGTTCTTGCATAACTGGACAGAAAGTTAAGTTGTGCGTGTTTTTGTGAGTTTGTGTTCAGTTAAATGTTGACAAGCGTGAAAATCCTTGCAGCCAGACCGAAGAGAATGTTACAACAGAAGCTTTATCATTGAGCCAAGTTGGAACGTGGGACCAAGCCCTATGAAAGCACTAGTAAGAATGAGAGGAAGGAAACACCAGGCACACCACACAGTGCTAAAACTGCTGAATTCATCCATCCTATTGTTTTAGGTAGAACTGGCGGAATGTTTCTTACTTTTTGAACAATTTCTTCAGTGGAATCCTCCTTCCAAGACTAACCACCCCCACCAATTGAAGACCTGCTCCCCTGTTTGATTTTAAATTCTACTTAATCTCACATATTGTTTTCATAGCTTCTGTGAATTTACCTAAATTTCAAGACTCCCTCCCTTGTAAGCCCTGATTTTCTTAGATTCTTGGGGGTCTTTAAAAAAAAAGAGGGGGGGGGGGTACCACTGTATTTTTCTGACCCGATGGTTTGTGCTTAGCAGCTTTAGGGATTGGACATTTATCAGGGATTCAAGTGTGAACTTCTGTTTAATTTAGCAGCGGCAGCTAGCTGAAAAAGGGAAAGGGGCACTTTCAAAAATACTAGTTCCAATAAGTAACATTTGCTTTTTTGTATGAGTTTATTTTTTATTTTTTAAATTTTTATACATTCTTTCAAACCCGTTAAAACTGAGGTCCGTGAATGTACAAAACGTGGATGTCTAGCCCTTTAGTGCACTGTTCTCTTGGCCTTGAAAAAACGGTTTCCAGGCCTTATAAAACACTGGTGCCTGAACCAGACTGAAGTTAAAGCATGACTGTGACATTGGCAGGCTTCTTGGTGTATTAAAGCAAACACACACTTAAACTATCAGTAAGTGTGAAGGTATGAGTAAATGTCTCAAACTACCAGTAACTGTTCTGGAATAGAATAACACCAATTGAAAAAGAACTCAAACCATGAATGGGTGTGCATGAATTAAAAAACAATTCAACCATCAATTAGTATGAAAATGATGTGCATCTGTAGCTAATTACATAACAGAGCTATATCATTTAATATCTGATTGTGCACATCAGTGTTCTGTAGCTAATTACATAACAGAGGTATGATATCATTTGATATCTGATTGTGCACATCAGTGTTCTGTAGCTAATTACATTACAGAGGTATGATATCATTTAATATCTGATTGTGCACATCAGTGCCTTCATGGTAACTGATGTATGTAACGGATTTACCTGTGAAAAGCTTTGTGAGTCCACGACAGAGTAGTGTGGAGAATTGTGTGATTCCATGGTAAACACATTAATGAGGAGTACGGTGCCTGCCAATCCCAGAAAGCATGGACAGAGTTATGAATAAATTATTTTACGGGCCAGGGCTGCCTGCCCTCTCCTTGACCTTGGTTGTGAGATGTTTGTATCCTGATGTCTTAATTGAACAAACTGTTTGGGTTTGTATGATGCATCCTGCTTAGTTGGTAGCAATTCAAACTTATTAAAGGCACACTCCGTGGGTGAAAACAGTTCTGCTCACTGTCCCAGATGTGGCCAGGCTTTTACATGGGATGAGGCCAGGCTTTTACATGGGATGAGGCCAGGCTTTTACATGGGATGAGGCCAGGCTTTTACATGGGATGAGGCCAGGCTTTTACATGGGATGAGGCCAGGGCTTTTACATGGGATGAGGCCAGGCTTTTACATGGGATGAGGCCATCCCCTCCACTTGAACACCCCCAAATGTACAGCCTGGCCTCATCCCATGTAAAAGCCTGGCCTCATCCCATGTAAAAGCCTGGCCTAGTCCCATGTAAAAGCCTGGCCTTGTCCCATGTAAAAGCCTGGCCTAGTCCCATGTAAAAGCCTGGCCTAGTCCCATGTAAAAGCCTGGCCTTGTCCCATGTAAAAGCCTGGCCTAGTCCCATGTAAAAGCCTGGCCTAGTCCCATGTAAAAGCCTGGCCCTGTCCCATGTAAAAGCCTGGCCTCATCCCATGTAAAAGCCTGGCTGTTCTCTGTTCACAGTGGGAATTTTTTTTTATGAATTAATGTCTTAAATATTTTTTATTAATTCATCGAAAAATTCACTCACCACAAGCAAGCCGTCAGGGTGTTGATTTTTGGTACATGACCAAGTGGAGGGATGGTCTTGCACCATGGATAAGCCTGGCCACACCTTCTTCTTCTTCTTCTGCGTTTGTGGGCTGAAACTCCCACGTACACTTGTGTTTTTTGCACGAGTGGAATTTTACGTGTATGACCGTTTTTTACCCCGCCATTTAGGCAGCCATACGCCGTTTTCGGAGGAAGCATGCTGGGTATTTTCGTGTTTCTATAACCCACCAAACTCTGACATGGATTACAGGATCTTTTTCGTGCGCACTTGGTCTTGTGCTTGCGTGTACACACGGGGGGTGTTCGGACACCGAGGAGAGTCTGCACACAAAGTTGACTCTGAGAAATAAATCTCTCGCCGAACGTCGGGACGAACTCACGCTGACAGCGGCCAACTGGATACAAATCCAGCGCGCTACCGACTGAGCTACATCCCCGCCCTGGCCACACCTGAGACGGTTACCGTGAGCCAAACTGTTTTCACATATAGAAGTGTGCCTTTGTTTAATGTGCGAAGGACTTTGTTACAGCGCTTTTGTACATATGAATTAGTTGCCAGGTAGGTCACAAAAAAGGCAATTACGTTTCAAGGAAGAGGCAATAGTTCCACAAACTTTTGTTTTGATGATGTTAACATTTTTATTTTTATTTTTATTTTTATTCTTTAGTTTTCCTGTATCAGTCATTTTTTAACAGCGTGAATGTTGCTTCCAACCAGCAAAACTATGCTTGGTTAAGCAGTCTTGTCAGTTTCATGGTAGAATGTGTTAACAAATAATTGTATATTATTTTTAGTTGCGATGGAATAAATTACTGCATATTGCAGCCGTGCCAAAACTCAAGGGTTTCTTTTATCCTTCTAGAAGGTTTTGTTCAACGACTGGACTTGGAAGACTTTTAAACCCTTTCAACAATTACAGTCAGAAATTTAGGACAGAATTGTTCTGTGACGGTCTTTTCTTTTATTTATGTATTTGTTTGTTGTTCTTTTTTGATTGTTTTTGTGTTTGTGTTTTTTGTTGTTGTTGATTTTTTTTTAAAGAAAAATCACATTTTTGTGTGAGATCATAGTATACATTACAATCTGTGGAATTTTTCAGCCGATTAGTTTGATACGGATAGAAGCACAGCACAAAATGTTTACATCTGTTCACCCCTGTTTGCGTAGTATCATGCTGTAGAAATGTGAATGTTTGAACGAAGGCAGAACAATCTGTGGTGAATGAAATATGTTTGCTTTGTGAGGGTGCATGAGATTTGTACAGTCAAAATAAGCATAATGCGTTTTCTTTACTCTGATGATAGAGGTCTTTAGCTGTGGCTAGATTCAACTTTCATAGCACAACCTTAAACTTTTGCTGTTGTGAAGGAAGGGTTGCTCTTATCCAGGGGTCACGTAAACTGGAAATTTTGACCTACTTTCTGGAATAATGTTAAAATACCTGATATGAAATTGGCAACCAATCGTGTTGATATTTTGTTTGACTGATTTTTCCTGTATGATTTACAATGTAATCGGTTGCTTTGACTAGTTGGCGCGTGACAAGGTCAGCGCACACTGTGAATGTGGCTCGGAAGAGCAAACTCCGGAGCACATTCTCCAGAACTGCCCCCATCTAGAGACAATACGCCAGAAGTTCTGGCAAGAAGAGACCAGTGTTGGAGCCAAACTCTGGGGTCCTGCCGACGAACTGCGCAAGACTGCGGACTTCCTGGCAGCCACTGGTCTGAGGATCTAGCACGGCCACCAACATCGAACGCAGAAGAAGAAGAAGCAGTTTTTATAAGAGCCAGGCGTTAGGCTTCTATAAAGATGCTGAATTTGGGTAGCGTGGCCCTGTCTTACCTGCTACGTGTATTGATGACCTCCTCCCCTGTAGTCACTCTCCTCTCCCTGTTAAAATAATAATATAGAACTTACAACACATTTAAGCTGTGTGTGTGTGTGTGTGTGCATGCGTGCGTGCGTGCGTGCGTGCGTGTGTGTGTGTGTGTGTGTGTGTGTGTGTGTGTGTGTGTTTATCTAAGGTTCTGACAAGCAGAGAAATGGTCACATTGTTTCTGTGTGAGGTGTGTACGGTGTATGATTATTCAGGCTCTGGACTTGTGCAATTTCTGTCCTGATGTGCTTGCCGGTTGAATCAGTTGTGTCACAGTGTGAAATAATAGATGTACCTTGATTTTGCAGCAATTTTTACAGACACAGAATTGATTGTGAAAATAAGTCTACATTTCGTTTTGGTTTTGTATGCTGATGATTTTCTCTCTCTGTTGGTTTGTAGCAGGGTTTGTTTGTTTTTGGTTTAGAACCCATCAAATTCTTTTTGCCATAAACAGTTACTGCGTGAAATATTTGAATAAAACAGAGTCGAGATCTAGTACAGTAGTAAAAAACAAATTTGTAAAAATAAAAAAAAAGTGAATTGTGAATAAACATGGTTGTGCATGCCACAGCTACAAATATGAAGCATTTTCCCCTGCATTTAATTATATTTTTGCTTTGTTTCAAGATGAGTCTATTTTTTATTGTATTAATTTGGCGTTGTGTTATTCACTGTTAATGCATGCATGGGTTTTTTTTCTTTCATTATTATTTTGTTGTTCAAATCCCTGGCTTATGTGCATGTTAGTTTTGCATGCATTTGGAGCAAGTCGACTGCCAACAGATTTGTTTAAAGCATAAATATTTGTTGCGGGTTTTTTTTTAACTACACTTTTGTTGACGTTGATCCCCACCCCCTTCTTCATTTAACCTCTCCCCCCTGCATGTGTTTAACCTCTCCCCCCTGCATGTGTGTGAATGTTACTGTTCAAATTCAGGTCAGCGCAATCAAAATAAAATATTTCTTTGCCTCGATGAAAAAAGAATGTCATCCCCACCGACTTTATTACTTTGAAATTATAATTCAATTGTCCGCAGCAAATAACTTTGTACATGAGTGTAAGGGGGAGATTGCTGTGGGTTTTTTTTCTGTATAATACCAGCAGTGTTATTACTGGACTTGAGTGATTAGAATCTCTTTTTTAAAAGTTAGACTCTGCAGTAGAGATACTGATTTTGTTACGGAGCTCTCTAAGAGAGTGTATGTGTTCTTTTATGTTGTTATGTCCACCCACTGTTTAAAATGTGATGATAGTTTGTGATTCTCTCTCTCTCTCTCTTTCTCTCTCTCGTGCAATTACCTTGAGTTACCTGGGAAATGAAGGGAAGAGTTGTTACTCTCGTTCACCATGCTTTTTGTTTTAACTTGGGGAAAAAACTCAATTCTGACGATCACATTTTTCAAATTCAAGCAAGCCAAATTTATTTTTCATTCAGCATCTTTTCGAAAAATCTATTCAGCTTTATTGCAGAACAAAGCCCGGCCCCTCTCCTCCTCTTTACACACCTCGTTTCTCAGGATGCTTCCTGTGAAATGTATTGTGAAGAAAAGCAAATATTTGTAATCAACCCTTTTATTTAAATGATGTGAATTGAGCATTATTGTCAGTTATTGTGTTTTTTCCATAGTCAGGGGCGGAGCAGTTAAGCCAGATGGGGGGGGGGGGGGGGGGTTACAACCTGGGGTCCAGGAGTAGACCCCTTGTGGGGTACATGGGCAAGGCCCTGTTGGGGGGTCGTCCCCCAGAAGCTGAAGAGTTTTAGCTATTTTATGAACAATTTATGGCTTATCCTTGATTTTAAACATGATCAACTGGTGTCAGCAGCCACTCATTATTTCTTTTGAAGTTAGTATTAATTTTTACATTTAGTCAAGTTTTGACTAAATGTTTTAACATAGAGGGAGAATCGAGACGAGGGTCGTGGTGTGTGTGTGTGTGTGTGTGTGTGTGTGCGTGTGTGTGTATGTAGAGCGATTCAGAGTAAACTACTGGACTGATCTTTATGAAATTTGACATGAGAGTTCCTGGGTATGATATCCCCGGACATTTTTTTCATTTTTTCGATAAATGTCTTTGATGACGTCATATCCGGCTTTTTGTAAAAGTTGAGGCGGCATTGTCACACCCTCATTTTTCAATCAAATTGATTGAAATTTTGGCCTAGCAATCTTTGACGAAGGCCGGACTTCGGTATTGCATTTCAGCTTGGTGGCTTAAAAATTAATTAATGACTTTGGTCATTAAAAATCTGAAAATTGTAAAAAAAATATTTTTTTTATGAAACGATCCAAATTTACGTTCATCTTATTCTTCATAATTTTCTGATTCCAAAAACATATAAATATGTTATATTTGGATTATAAACAAGCTCTGAAAATTAAAAAAATTTAAAATTATGATCAAAATTAAATTTTCGAAATCAATTTAAAAACACTTTCATCTTATTCCTTGTCGGTTCCTGATTCCAAAAACATATAGATATGATATGTTTGGATTAAAAACACGCTCAGAAAGTTAAAACGAAGAGAGGTACAGTAAAGCGTGCTATGAAGCACAGCGCAACCGCTACCGCGCCAAACAGGCTCGTCACTTTCACTGCCATTTGCACTAGCGGCGGACTACGTTCAATTTCATTCTGTGAGTTCCAAAGCTTGACTAAATGTAGTAATTTCGCCTTACGCAACTTGTTTTAATTTATTTTGACAGCCGGGGGGGGGGGGTTCCGGAACCCCTGTAACCACCACCCCCCCCCCCCCCCAATCCGCCCCTGATAGTGTCCATACAAACTTGATACTGTAGATCTTTGTGTTTATATAATCCCTCAATTATTATTCACCAGCACTCATCTGACAGATTTTCTGTTAAATTCTGTGACATTTAATTAAAGAACTTTGTTTTGATTTTTTTTTAAATTTCTCATTTTATTAATGGGTTTTAAGATCAGTTTGACTCTATGTATATTTAAGTTACATCATGTAAAACAAATTACATGTAGTATTAATTGGTTCAGTTTTACTGTCAGTTGTGTACTCTTCTCAGTTAAGAAGGGTAATTTTTCTATTTAAAATGCTAAAAACTGATTTAGTAATTCTGCCAGGTGATGAAGAATACATTCACCCCACCAAACTATTTGTAAAACTGCTATTTTGTTTTTCTCACAGTCATTCAGATCTACATGAAATTGATTTTTCCATCCGTTTTGTAATGGAGGAGAGTATATTTTATTTCAACTGCACCACCCAATGAAAACAACAACCTGTCTGACACTGTTAGATGTCCCATGTGATTTTAATCTCCTTACATGTATGTGTTAAATCTCAGTGTGTGTGAGAGAGAGAGAGAGTTGAATCTGTACAAGAGAGTGGGTGTGTGCGTGTGTTTAATCTGTGTTTGTTTAATCTGTGTTTGAGCGAGAGAGATTCATGAATATTCATGACTTTTTGCACGTGATATAGGTATCGTAGCTGAGTGCGAGAGATGCATCCCATGTGTGGGAGATGTCTGTGTCCGTGTTTTTTGATACAGTGCGCATGTTGGTGTACAGTGTAGTCACAACCAGTTTCTCGTTATTGATGTAAGCGAGCCCACCAATGAGTGTCACGTGACTGTGACGTGTAGCTGTCACTCAAATGTGGCAGACGACAGTAGGTCTGATTCACTTTGTAATAACCTTTCCCCCCCCCCCCCCCCCCCCCCCCCCTTAGTCGCCGGTTGTCGGCCACTCTGCATAGTACACACTATGTAACAATTCGGTTCAAATTGTTCATTTGTGTCATTGATATTACTTCAATCATTATTACTATTATTAATAATAATAATAATATTATTATTATTATCAGAGATGTTCAATTTTGTGTTGCTAATGATCTGAACAAAATATACGAAAATAAAAATAAAAAAAGAGAAAACACTGGAGTATCCTTGCGTTCTGTTGTGTGTGTGTGTCAGTGTGTGTATGTCATAGGGAGAGAGATTTTGGGGAGAGATTGCTTAATGATAACGGGGATGTTAAGGCTCTCATCCCGATATCAGATGCTATTACAAATGTACATATATCAGTGCAATATGGCTTTTTGACCAATCAGGACTGATTCTAGGTTATAATAACGGTCAGGTGATGCTTATGTTGTCAGATCATTCTGATTTTCAATGATGACGTCAGATCATGCATGCAGTGGTGTTGATCACGCACGGTGCATGTTGGCCAGGAAATTCCAGTATTATACCGCTTGTGATCCAAAAATACCGGAAACTAAATCGATCGGCAAGCGTTCCGAACTTTTAGTCGACATATAACTGATAACAGCGAAAGAAATCGGCTCAGGTCGTTGTCCCCTCCCTGGACAGTATCCCCTTCATTTTGATCGCATTATTTTGCGCAGTGTCAGCTTTCTTACAGGCAGCCTGACGACTGAAATACTCGGTAAAGCCTCCACAACCTTGCTGACTTGCGGTTGTCAACACTCACACACTTTTACTTCTACACGATTTGTTATGCGGATTGGGTCAAGTATAGTGCAAGTTGATGCAGGTCAAGGGGGTGTGTATTGCTCGCGCTACGTGTCATTTGTGCTATGTGCCGCTATGACTACGTTGATTAGTGCCACAAATAATTTTTCTACGAGTCGCTATCATTCGTTCATTATCACTACGTGTCGATAGCACTTTTTTTTTAGCACTACGTGTCAATATCGCTACGTGTCGATACCACTACGACTCTCTCTTTCTCACTTTCTCTTTCTCACTTTCTCTCTCGTTCTCACTCCTCTTTTGTGTGTGTGTACGGGTGTGTGTATGTGTTTCTCTGTGTATGTGTATGTGTCAGCAGGGGTGGGATTTCTTCCGTCCCTAAACCCTCCCTAAATTGCTGAAATTCATTTTCGGCTAGGGGGCGCTGCCCCCCTAGACCCCCCAACAAGGGCGCTGCCCGGCCCTGCACCCCACCAGGGCCTTGGCGGCCTCTGGACCCCGGCCTTCCAAAATGTTCAGTCCTGGCAACATTTTGGGCTCCCACCAATTATTGTGTGTGTGTGAGTGTGTGTGTGTGTGTGAGTGAGATAAAATAAGATACACTATTGTCCATTTTCACACACACACTTACATCCATTTTATTGACGGGCCGCCAGAGCGGCTCGTCTTGTGGCGTCGGGTAAGTAGAGCCTAAAATCTCCATCCTTGAGTAATAAAGTTCGTTCGTTCGCGCTCTCTCTCTCTCTCTCTCTCTCTCTCTCTCTCTCTCTCTCTCTCTCTCTCTCTCTCTCTCTCTCTCTCTCTCCCTCCCTCCCTCCCTCCCTCCGTGCACCCATTGCACACCGGTACGACCGAACTAAGGTAACGTTAAATTACTGTTGTGCAGCGGGTTGAAAGAATACCCTATACCTCGGAGATATACCTTCACTCGGTCTCAACGACGTCACGTGACATGTTATATGATGGAAGAGAATGCTGTCGCTTATTTTCCTTTTGAGGATGAGGGTTTAACATGGATCGGGAACTTACAGGACAACCGCGGCTGTGCTTGCAAGTTTGGATAGTTCTTTCCGTGACTGAGCATCGTTTCAGTCTTACCGAACTGAGGGTAGAAAATAAGCGACAGCATTTCCCATAACTTGACATGATGTTACGAGGAAGCTTACGACCTGTTGTGGTGTGACGTTTTCATCTGACCGTGTTGATATTTCGCTTCTCGGCCTAGTTGATCTAGTATAAACTCTACACTGAACAAAAACTAACAGCCTTCGATAGTACTGATGAGCGACCTTGTTGTACCTTACATTCATGGGGCCACAGGAGCTTGTATCCAATCGCCGGTCGATCATTATTTACAGTCTTCTTCTTCTTCTTCTTCTTCTTAGTGATAGGTAGCCAACATCAGCATGGTGATGAATCTGCTACGCTTGGGTGATGGTGGTTCCGGTCTATTGCTTGGTCAGGGGTGAAGTTCAGGGGGGGGGGGGTTGGGGGTAGGGGGGGGGGGATGATGGGTCAGTGGAGAGTTGCCAGCCTGGCCTGAAAGGATGCCACGGATGGCGCTGTGGCAGTTTCTACAGGCAGGCGGTTCCACTCTGGAATGGTGCGCGGGAAGAATGTTTTCTGCCTGTAGGCTGTCCTGGAGTGGGGGATTTCGTAGGACAGAGCGTGG